>NW_026928888.1:0-35401 GCF_032062105.1 Saccostrea cuccullata | reverse complement strand
GATAAAAATCAAATTTTGAACGAAACTTTAATTTTTATTTAAACATTTTCTAAATTAGAATGTTACTGCATTTATCAGCTGGAGCTGTAAAAACGTGCGGACAAGTTGGGATCCTGTGAACGCTAGGCCCCGAGTTGTAATTCTGATTTCGTCTTTATTTTCTACGTTTAATTTTATGATCTTATCACTCAATATAAAGCCACTATTTACGATACATTTTTCTAATTACGTTGTGGAACTTGAAGCAATCAGATACGGCAGCAAAAATACTTCAAAGACGTGAAATCTAGAAAACCCCCGGACCGACAGGTCCTTAATGAGTCTTTTTATTTTTAATCCGCAACGGAATCAAAATATATCATTAAATTAAAGATAATTTTTGAATATTCATACAAGATTTTTTACAGTGATATTAAAAATTCAATTTTGAGTGAAAAACATTTCGATTTATATAATAATTATACTTTATCTGCTAAATTGTAGAGCTTATTTTGCGACATGGAGAAATTATATTTGGATGTCTAGTTTGTTTAATTTCTCATAAGAAAAGTAGAATTCGAATAACATAGATAGATTTTGAAAATAAATACATCATCTAGCATGTAGCATATTGATTCTTTATTAGAAAATCTACTGCCATTTCCTGTATATAAATCAGGCTCCTGGCACATTTTTTTCATTTAATTTTATACAATGTACTCCGGAACCACCGTTATACAAAATTCCTTCGTTCATCTGTGTTTAAGCAAACAGGGGTCATCAAGTTCATATGATGTTAAATGGGGAGAGGGGAGAACTGATACCTCCGCGATCGCGGTATTTATCTCATAACGTTTACGCTTGGTCGTCGAGCTCAAAACTGCATAACGCGATCTGAAGATCGCCATATTTATTGGACATTAAATACCCTTGTGATCTTTTACTTCCCCGTGTGGCCGAATGTCATGCTAAGTAGAAATATTCAGGGTATTTCACGTGCTTTTTATTTAAAACTTAACAAATCAATTAAGTTTTATTGATAGGAAAATTATCGTGATGCGCCCAATGAAGTTGCAAAATACATGTATAATGAAACAATATAAGCTGAAGTGGAACGGAAAAGATTTGATCGAATACAAATGATGAGAAAATTATTAGAGAAATTCATCGCTTAAATATATTTTGCAAATGCTCAGTTGATGAAAAATAGATGAATATGTACATTAATATTATATTTCTTCATTTATGGCAAAAGAATATTATTTATTGATTATATCTGGATTTTTGCAGCTTTAAATGTTCTTTTATGGAAAAAACTTAAATATCATCTGTTTACTTAAAGTAATTCCAAAGTAAACATTTTCCTCCGTCAAACTAATATCTACTCAAATGAACGATAATCTTCCAAATTGTAATAAATACATGTCTACGCGATCTTTTTTATGCCCATCGCAGAATTGCGTTTTTTATCGGATTCACGACAAAACGTTACTGAAATAACTAAAGCACGGTAACATCCTTTTTTCCATATTTTTACTCTTTCCTACTAAAATGAGGACAAAATTGGAACAACAACCTGCAAAATGTGAGCAGTTGCTCTGTCGCGCGACAAGGAAACAGGGGGCTACGATCGGGGGGACATCCGCTTACTTTGCCTCGCAACAGGATGTAGGGAAAATTTTTATCACAAATCTGTTAAATCTGGAAGTTACCGATATCGCCTACCCCGATTATCCTCACCTTCTATTCCGATTTTGCTGTATTAAGCTCTAGAACAAATATAGAGAGTAAGAATTTGTAATTGTTGACAGTTTCTGAAAATACACCATTTTTATGTGTCTTTTCCCTTTGAGCATAATTTTTGAACTGGAAACGGGGTATATTTTTAGAATTTTTCATTCATTTATTATTTTTTATTTCTTCCTCCCTTTTGTTGTATCCTGTTTTTGTGGGTCACTAATTAGTTTTTTCATTAAAAATGCTGCTTGGTCTGTCTATAGTTTGTATAGAATTAGTGATACCCTTTGCTCTGAACAAATGAATGACGTGGTATATGCTGTGTTTGTTTCATTGTTTCGTTTTTAATATTTTTATCATTATTTATTTACTACTTACCTAAGAACCGTGCTTGCAAAATAATTTTAGATTTGCATCAGAAATAAACAAGCTTAAAAAAGACAAAATCATTTTATTGATAAAATTTGTCCATCTCGTTAAAATCTGCTCAATATGTTATCATTTGTATGTAGAAAGGTGTTAGAAACGAGGAGAGATTTGATAATTTATCTTCTTTGCAAACTGTTTTCTGATTTCTTTATCAAAGAAACATCAACAGCAATTTGAAAGTCCAACAGAGATATTTATACTTTGTGATATTCCGCACGTCTAAAATCCCTGGTCTATTTATAAAACAGTCATCACATTACTTAAATATAATTTCCAGCTCGATAAAAAATGGATACAAATTTACTAAGAGATATACCACATGTCTGGAGAATGAAAACTGCAATTAAATAAATAACAAAATTTAAACAAAGTAAAAGTCGAAAGGGTTAAATACCCCCAGACGGAACTGATGCAAGCAAGTACAAAAAATGTAAACATGTTAAGCGTCTGGTGCTATCCGAACAGGAGAGAAAATCCCCTCCCCCACCAACCCCCCACCCTACCTTGTCAAAATTATATTTCACGGTTATAAAATAATGAAATAAAACTACATCCCAATAATCTTCAAATATTTAGAAAGAATTCAACTTGGAAATTAGCTCTTAAAGAATGTTTCAGCAATATTTTATGATATTCATCGCTACATGTATTTGGTGAAACGTTTCAAATTCCAAGTTCTTTCATTGCTTTCTTTGGAACTTCTATTATATCCTTGTTTTTGTCTTCTTTTTTTAAATCATACCAGGGTTGTTAAATTTGTGCTCTATAACAAACAAAAAAAAAAGAAGATAAATATTTTAAAGAAATAGATGTAAGAAAACACGTAAAAAATATCGTTTTATGTGAGTAAAATGTTCTTTCCGGTAGCAAAAATATTATCGATCTATTAAATATATTTACTTTGAAATTTCAAAATAAAATATATAGAACGTAGAAAAAGGATATAATAAAACATTGACTTCAAAATGGAAATGAAGATTATAAAGTAATTTCCATATGGAAATGAAAATATTACAGTATCTTCCATATGTAAATCAATTTAAAAGTTTCATTTTGTCGGTCTTAATTAATTTCTTTATACATGTATAGTCTTTATGTAAAGATTTTCATTCATGCCGTCATTTTTTCTCAAAATGATGAAGAAAAGTACAGTATTAGGATAGGAAATATATATAAAGCATTAATCAAGAAAGTGGGAGAGGGGAGAATAAGATTCGCCTAACCAATCTATTATACTTTACTCAAATCTAAAGGAATTTTCTTAGACGCAATAACTGTATATCTTTTAATTTTGATAATACCAGGTGGTGGCATAAGTGTACGAAGAAAATTGTGCACATTTTCTTTTAGCCATATGAACTACACAGTTTCCTTTCATTTCTAATATTCTTTTATGGTAACTTAGGAATTTTTTGTCAAATAGTAATCAAAAAAAATATTTATATTAAAAAGAAACTTTCCTTGTCCTTGCGATACAGATGTTTATTTTAGTGACGTACTATACTAATTAAGATCATTGAGCGAAACTATCTAATACTGAATATGAGATATTGAAAAAAGAAACATTTTTATTACATATACTTATATCAAAATATCGTAAGAATTTTTGCATGAATTTTTAATGAAGAACTTCGAGTTACTGCTACTTTGTTTTCCATTTTTCTACAGCGGATGTTTTTGTATCCATCTTTCTCTATATATATATATTTATCATTTACCTCGTTTTCTTGAGGCTGGTCGTTTTCACACAAATATATTTAGAAGATGCATAACCATGTTTTTTATGCTTTACAGACAGTCAAAATTATTCTTTCATTTTTCATTTACCATTTTCTGTTTCCTGACATTTTAAAACTTGACAAACTGTTAATATTAATTACTTGGAGGTATGGCGCGTGTCTTTGATTGCTAGCCTTTCCCACAACACTTTAAAGTTCCAAACTTTTTTTTCTCCCTGCAAATGTTCCTTATGCTAATAATAACCGAATAATAATTACTTGCCGTCCTGTTAGTGTATCTTTTAACTGTTAGGTAATGAACTCGTTTAAAAAGAGAATCGCTGCCTCTGTTAAGAAAATTATTGGAAAATAATACATGAGGGAGTCTACCCTCCGCAAGCATGCCGCGAGCCAATTTCAACAACTGTTGTTATGTCTTTATGCAAGCTTCCGCCCCCTGCCGAGGATTGAAGACTTTCTTCAAGTATCGGGTGTAAATCTTCCGATGTTGGTCCTCTTTTTTAAAGCATAACTTCTTAATAATTATTGTTTGCGAGCTGTTAAAAGCTACGGGAGGAATTCAAGGGAGGCAAGGATGCGCTTGTCAATCAAGAAAAAAAAATCTGAAGCACTTGGTATAATGTGTAAACTGCATCAGTCGGCAGTACGACAGAACCATTAAACAAATGTTATCCATTAGAAGGAACAACTGGTCTTATTTTTAATACATAAAAAGAGAAACATTTGATGAGTTATATCTTTCATAACGAGAAGATGAGAGTTGTTCATTTTTCTTCGATGACATTAACATAGGGAACCTGAACTTTTTTTTTGAAGTTTTGCATATACAAGACGTATACAAGCATACAAGGAGATGTTTAAAAGTAATTATTTAATCACCAAAGTATTGTTATTTACTTTTCCTCATTATTTTTGCCTAGATTTAAATACACGCCTTTATTGTCGCTCGTGTTCTATGGATTTCCTGTCTCCGTCTGACTTAGATTTTATTTTCGTATTTACTTTGTTGGTCCCCGCTCATTAAGAGGATTGTTCTTAATCCCTTCCCCCGTGTAACACTTGTCTGGTTATTTAAGATTCATTCTAAGTCTTTGTATTATGATGAATGCATGATGAGAACATTGTCTTTCAAACGATGATGCAATAAGACCGACGGACTTTGCCGGAATGACAAATCGGTAACCGATAGGATTGTCCACAGATGTTTTCTTATATTAATACAGGGATTGTTCGCGTAACCTCAGTACAATAACGTTTATCGTCTTGCTTCACCCTCATAGTTGTTTTCAGTATAGCATTTTGTATTTTAAAAAAAATCAGAATGTTTTTGCAAAGGACACAATTGACAATTTCTATTGGTACCTGTAAATACATTATATAAGATTTCGCTACTGTTAATCTCGTGTCACCAGTAAGAGTCGTTGAACAAATACGTTGAAGTTACACCAATCTATAGTTTTAGGCTTTTATTGGAAGTTCTCACTTCAACTCCAGTTTATGAATATGGAAAGGGGGATTTATTCTGTAAATCTAAACATTTCTATTAATTTAGCTTCCTTTATACCATTTTACATATTCAATAAAGATTTGTTTTTTTAATTTTAGACAATGGAAACTGCAGCCAAGCTCCATCTCCGTTAGATGAAAACGACAACGACAAAAACCCAGAAAAATCAGGAGAATGTAATTTAATGAAACAACGCTCAAGACGAAAACCCAGGGTGTTATTTTCTCAGGCGCAAGTGTTTGAATTAGAAAGAAGATTTAAACAACAACGATATCTATCCGCACCCGAAAGAGAACAGCTAGCATCCTTACTCAAACTAACTTCTACGCAGGTGAAAATCTGGTTCCAAAATAGAAGATACAAATGTAAACGCCAGAGACAAGACAAAAGCTTAGAATTGTCTTCCATGCCACCAAGGCGAGTCGCAGTTCAAATGTTGGTCCGCGATGGACGGCCATGTTTGCCGCAGAACGTCCCCGGAGCTCCTTATTCCGCGTCATACAGTAGTCCCTATTATCCCTCATCATTGAACACTCACGTCTCATCAGCTGTTCCCATCAATCCTATGCAACAAAATCCCTACGCAAATTCACAAATACCCCAAGGCATACGATCTTGGTGATAATATTTGTATTTGACCTCAATTTGTTGTAAATATATAATATATTGTAAATAAGAGTTGTATTTTGAATAAGAATATGTGAAAAAGGAGTTGTGTTTCATGACAAGACAATGCATTTCGTCAAAGTTTATGATACAAAATGAAAATCAAAATTGAAAACAATATTGACCTGTGTAACTGTCATGAGCATTGTATGTATGGATAAAAAAGTGCTGATGTGTGGTTGAATATTTTATCAATTGCGATAAATTCCGACATTTTTTCGCACGTGATTAAAGTTAGTAGATTTTGATTCATTATACTCATAAAAATATTGTTAACAATCTGGACTATTTTGCATATTTTACAGTTTTATACGTTATTATTTTTATGTCATTTTTTTGCAAAGACTTAACATGTGTTTTTTTTAAATTTGTACAAATGATGGGTAATAAAAACTAATAAAGATTTAAAAATAAAAATACGCCATATTTTCCTTTTTATATGATTGCTTACTTGTACATGTACTCATATTTTTTTCTGTTCTTCAGTTATATAAGTATATACATAGAAAACTTGTTTAAAGAAAAAAATCTGTATTTTAAATTCATAAATTATCGTATATACACAATTATTACTGAATACACATATTGAGGAGAAATTGTACAGGGGAAAGAACTCATTGCTGCCTTACGCGAAGGGAGAATTGCAAAGAAAAATTGGAAACTTCTGTTCCAAAACGTTGCTTTCATGTGCATTTCACTTTTGCTGGTCAATATATATGTACAAACAGTGACTCTCTTAACATGCAAAGTACCTTAATAGTAGGAACAAGTGGCTGACCACATTTTTCTCATGGGAAACACTGCCACAAATAACACTGTAAATGTTGAATAAAAATACAACTATAGGTGGTGCTACTTTATTGGTTTCCTAAGCACCTATATAAGACACTGTGTAACATATACTCATAGAATCTTGCCTCTAGATTGCTTCTTAAGATAGATACACTTAAATCAATTAGAAAGCAATTAAGTTTTGCGTGTAGATGGTTTTATTTCGTTGACAAAATTACTCAGGACAACAAGATGTGATCTTCAGTTGGAGTGCGCTATTAACAAATTAAAGAGTCTTTGTTTAAGAAACAAAATCTACATTGTATCATTTGCTGTATCCTCCCAAAACAGAAAGCGCCTCAGTTTAACGTGCCGAAATACAGATAATCATTATGAACAGGGAGACTTAATTAATCTCTGGCCAAAATACACTTTTGTTTCTAAGCTAATTTTAACAATACATATTTTGTATTTATTAATCTTATGTACATGTGGACACGAAGATTTCTAGTACACAGGATCTTTGTTGAATGGAATGCTAGTAGGCCTAACTACATGTAGATGCAGTTCCAAGTCAATATACATAGGATCTACATGTATAAAAAAAAAAGTATATAAATATCTGCAATATTGTATACAGTCTGAAATTCTTCAACAAAATTTCATTAAACGTACGTTCTTTATTAGTAAAAAAGATATTGTTTAAAATCGAAGACTTAACTGCTACCCTAGCTGGGCCAGCCAGTAATAATAGACTAGTATTTTTCGGAATCTGATGTTATCCCAAAAACATAAAATACATGAAGAATAGTACAATTATGATAATCAAAAAGAAATTTCAATATGCCCATATTTCAAAAAGAAATTAACATATTACAACCCACCCGAAGTAGTGAGTATAAGATTCAGTTTGATCTTTGACATACATATATCCTTGGCCTTGACGTTTAACCCTATAACCTTCACCATGAACTTGGAACAAATACCCGGTATGACTTTGAGCATTTCCAGTTATTTCTCGGTTATAGATTATTGGCAGAAATTAGAAAAAACAATAAATTATGAATAGAAGAATTGAAACAGCATGTCCTGTATACCCAGTTCTTCGCGGCAAGTGTCGGAAATAGAAAAAGAAAGAACCATGTCAGTTGTCACGTAAAACTGAGAAGAATTAAGTCACTTAAGAACAAACTATACATAAAGGGTGTAACTTAAAACTGCACGATTACTGAAACAGAATAGGCAGTAAAATTTGAGAAAATGGTTTGGGTCTTTGTTGCGAGTCATTAGGATATGACTTTCCTCAGACCGGATACGTCATATTGTAAATATTCCCGTCTTTTCGGGAGGACGGAAATTTGTGGGACCTCGATCAGCAATACCTCCCACGTCTACATTCTCTGCAGATGAATGATGTCCACAAATGTGCTATAAAAGCATGTTATAACTCTTCTTTGAAGAAACTTGAATTATTTTGCAATTCTTCGTTTATAAGTTTCAACATAAAATAGGAGAAAAATTGTGTGTGCCTGTGTATTTTTTTAGATCCTTGGTTGTGAGAAAGTATCGACCATGATCTACACAAATCACTTGTAATTTTTATATACACTTAATTCTCATCTTTAGTTTGAAATTAGCAAACTTAATTGTCTATTTCTCTGTGCAATCTGAATCAGCACTGCGCGTGCGTTTGAAGATAAAATACTAGCAGACGATTATCAAATATACTCGTATTTATATTTTAGTCAAGAAATTTTCTTACAGTTCAAATAAAAAGTTTTCAGAAAAAAATGAGTATATAATTATATTTGCCGCTTTATTGCATATATTTGACAGCTTCTCGCTGGGTTATAAATTCAATGAAATACTCTTGTTTACAATGTTTTCAATTTCATAATCTCTTAGCTATGAATTATGTTCCAACAGCACAACTACGATGCCAGAGTTAATGAAGACAGAGGCAATTGAAAAAATAAAGAAAATATTAAAAAACAAGAAAATTTACCATTTTGAAGTACATGTATTAATAAAATATGAAAATATGATGGTGACATATGATAGTAGGCCTAGAAGAACTTGGAGGGGGATAATTGTGTCAGTTTATACTTCACTATATGGAAAGATAAGCTAATTTACAGTTTTGTCCCCTTAATAATTTTGCCAGTAACCCCTACAGTAGAAGTACAAACTTATTTACGGTCATCACCCTTCAAGAAATTATGTGTAAGATGACCTTTTCTAAGCCTGTCAAGAATTTCTATCTACCTTCCACCCCATCCATCTCCAACTAAAATTGCAACATCTTATTCTTGCTGTCAAAGCCTAATAATATAGGGTTGTAATCAAAACCTATTTTCAATGAAGAATTAAACAAGTTAAGAAAGCTTTTTGAAGAACTTTATGCATAGCGAAATAGGGAATGGGTGACAAGGCAGCTTCCGGCGGAGAAATGTTTCGACCTGATGCGTATTCCTCCATGCACCAATCACATCCAATTGGCAATCACATTTGCCAACTGGTCTACTATATTCTGAGGCATGCACGATCATATGTCTTGTCCATAGCATCCGGTTTAACTTCTCTTATACTTATTTCTTTCTGCGAGTTAATTCTCTAATCAAATTTCAAATTATTCTAATTGAAATCTCAACTCGTGGGAACATAAAGTATCTTCGATGTGTTGGATGCTTTATATACTCAGTGCAGGCATGAAAAGATTTGATTGATCAGATAATATTATTAATAGTGTTTAACGCCGAATCGGCAATATTTCAGCCATATACAGTATAGCAGGTTATTTTAGCGGGGTGCTAATTTTGGCTTATTCTGACGTTTTGATAATTGTCCGTTAATCTCTAAAATAGTCAGTACTCTTCTTAGTGTCCATCTGCAAAGAGCTGAAACCCTAAGTCCGCTAAAATAACTTACGCTGTGCCAAAATTATTGGCACTATTGGCAAAACGCCAAATTTTACACCCGCCAAGGAAACCCGCTATACGGTATATAATTTCGGCGGATGAAAAGTATTGCTTTGAAAAGTTTTGTTTGGTGAATTTCAACGATGGCTCTAGTTTATAAGAGACAAATTTTTATCGCAAAATAAAATGAAATAAAATTCAGAACCAGTTTGTATTGTTTTATTGAATAACGTTTGCAACATCCCCCAGTATTCTTTGCATGTGTATTTTCACATACATGTATATTCAAATATTATCTGCCCATGCGCCTCTGCATGGTCGTGTATAATAATGGAGTAGTAAGAAGAACCAGACTTTTGATTTCTTAGAAAGAATCAAAAGCATATTAGGATATGCACTAAATTATAAAATCCCTTTACATCTATGTGCATGTATATATTCTATATGATCGATAAAAAGGCATTTATTGTACATTGCATTTACAATTACTGAAATTTTTGTGACCCCCTCCCTCTCTTAACTAGTACTGGTATTTTTTTTAAACAGCTAGTTGAATCATTGCAGGATTTAAAAAAAAAACTGTGCAAAAAATGAGCAGAGTACTTCTTTAGAATGACATAATAATCAAACACGTGCTACACTTTTGGCTTGACTAACTACTGGACTTTGCATCCCGCGTAACACTTCACGAGTTGATGACTGTGTTATATATTTTCTCTTTCATAAGTACTACTACTTTTCCTTGAATGGAAATAAGTACAAAAATATATGTTATAAGTGTCTGTCATCCCTGTTTGGGGGATATGATAAGTGTTTGTTTAAGATGTTCCAAATTGTCATTTTTGACAAGAACGGGTGTCGGGTTTCATGAAGAGGACCGCCATTCAATAGAGCGATCTTATTTGTTTTTTCTTGGGTCATTGTCGCCTCCTCAGGTACTACTTTAAACACAGTGAACGTACACTTGAAATGAAAGGCATTTTCGACACATTTCTAAAGGTTTACACCGTAAACAGAGAGTTGCTTAAGGACCCAGCTCTCAAGAAACAACCGAGGAAAAAAATCCCCCGTGTCGTTCATATAAATATCCACTCATGAATGGTTTGCCTAGAAAACGTTCAGGAAGTGGTCATGATTTTCACTTTTCGTCTATTAAACTCCCCTTTAAATAAAAATACGTATATACATGAATACATATGATCTCACACATTTATTTATACTTTTTTTCTGATAAAGGAACGAAAGATAGAATTTGTTAACAGTCGATTACAAGAAAAGGTCGGACAAATTGTAAATATTTCTTGCTTCTGGTAGACGGTTTGACGGTAGAGCGCCGTTGTCTGCGCTAGACGCCCGCGCCAGATGGCTTGATGGCGGTAAACGCATCATTCTTCTTCTGCCCTGCGCAGTGTCATGCTAGTATACAATCCACAACAGCGCGTCACTGTAGAACAAACGGTTGACACCAAGAACTGATATTGAGATACACAATTGCTTTTGCTTTATCAAATAGACTAATTAGTTCATGCAAAAAAAACCTAGACTCTGGGCTAGAAGTTTACAAAAACTGATAAATTATTATTATTATCCGTTACTGTAGTTGATGGACATGTTGTTTAAAAATGTTTTTTTTTTTTTTTTCTCTCTCTTTAAATAGATTAAAAGCGATATTTACATGCATATTATTTAAAATATATATCAAGAAGAATGTAAAGTAGAATATTAAATATGAGCGAAACGTTTGTTTTAATTAAACATTTTTTTAAATAATGAATTTCATTGTTCGAAAAGTTCAATGGGGCTGTCACGGTTCCAAAATTTCTCGGATCGGGTCGGTTCTGTGAATTTTCGGTTCGGTTTCGGGTTTTTCGGTTCGGTTATTTACCTTTGTTTAAAACCTTAACTTCATGAATTTAACTTTAAAAAATCGGGGGTGCGGTGGGGGGTTGTCACATTACATTCAATTCACCTTCAAAATAAATCTTATCCATTTTGACGTCTTGACATATGTGTTTAGGACTAAAGGACGGCTTTTAGCTTCAATCTGACAATTCTTGCTTTTTTGAAAAATGGAACCGAAACTGAACCGAACAACTTGGACCACGGTTTTCGGTTATTTCGAGGACCGTGACAGCCCTAAAGTACATTTAAAAGTCATTTATCTAATATTTGTCCCATCCCTCAGTGAAATCCTACTGATTACATTTATGTAAACATGCACTGAGGCCAGTTAAACTAAAATTATACATGCCGAAAATTTAGAATGGGGTCAACATGTAGTTGGAAAAACCCTTCGTGGGTGGAAAATTGATGACTCTAAATCCGCATCCGTGTCAAAAGCACGTTTGCTTTGAGTGATTGGAAAGTCTGCTTTTCTGTGTAAGAACTGAGGATACATTGTGAATAATATCGCCTAAAATATTTTTTCTGTATCCTATTATAATCAAATAGAAATAGTTTTACATGATACAACAATCAATCGAACTCGCGTGTTTATTTTGCACGACTGTGTGTGCATGAGAGGGTGTACAACCAAATCAATTCAATTAAGGGACACCGACCCTCAGCCAGGAAGGACAACTCTTTAATTTATAATTTAATTCAAAAAGTCTTTAAATGAAGCTTGAAAATTAAATCTTTTTATGCAACAATTTTCATTATATGCCTCTCATTGTGCTTTAAGGTTCTTTGAACTTCTCAGGAAGGTCTAATTAAAAGTAGAAATTTTTATCCCGAAAGAGCATTTTTAGATACCAATGTATATTAATTACCATTCTCTGTAACCACTTAAACTTCGTTGCCACGCATGGTCACCGATTTTGATGAAACTTCACCCATGCTTAGTACTTGACACCAGAAACAAATATCAAACAAAATTTCGTTGCTAAGTGTCTCGGTTGCTATGGCAACAGCCGGAAAAGTTTGAAAATTCGAGATTTTCAGCCACTTTAAATCCTGAGTGTGACTTAATAAAAACTAGAAAAAGCAAACAAACCATTCTCACAAAAACATGACACCTTGATGTCACTTATACTGTAATGAAACTGTTTAGAATATATCTCTAAGTAAGTGGTAACCAAGGGTACATTTGGAATACATTTAAAATGCTGAAATATGCTGAAAAACACTCCATATTCACTAATGGTAGGTGTTACATGCTAAAACTCAATCATCGACTTAAGAAAAACAACGAAAATGTTTGACCTTAAGTATATAAGTATAAGCAATATTATTCTATAAATAAATTTTATGGTTGCCATGGTAACACAGTGCAACTATGCAAAACCAGTAACTAAGATTGGGTTAATGCTACTGTCTTGAGGAAAAACATGAAAATTCAAGACTGGCAAATATGCATCCTTAGGACCTTGCAACACCAAAACCTTAAGAAAAATTGGGTAAAAGTGCTACTTTGCAGTGTTACCATGGAAACAAAGTACCAGTGCTTAAAAGTGAATTATTTTTCACTGCATTAAGAATTAAATTGCCATATAATCAAGAAACAAATGAAAGGACTCAGCTTGAATAGTACTTATCTGTTAGAACTGAAGTTAAATAGCATATGTTGATAAAAGTTGATGAAGAAAACAACACTGCTGCTGTGGTAACCAAGAAGGGAAAATGTTCGATTTTGTGAACTTTAGATCAATATTAAACCCTATGTGTCAACTTCTTGCATCCACTTAGAGATTAGATGATAGTCAAAATTAAAAGTCAGGTCAGCTGTTAATAAATATCAATCATAAAAGTTTTGGGAATCTACATTTAAGGGTACGTATCCAAGGAAAGAAAATATTTTTCAGGTTTTTAAGCATATATTTTCTGCTTATCTCCATAGCAACGCTCTATTAAAAGAATCTAATCTGAATTTTTTCAAATGGGAAAACTAGGAGCACACCAACATCTTTAAAAAATGATCATTAGTTATGAGGAAATGTGCTTTTTTAAAAGATAGGATCAGATTTAAACAAACAGAGTGTTACTTTGAAGGCTCTCTGTGGTGTAAAAACCTTGGCAACCATTGCCAACCAAAATGAAATATCATATTTTGTTCTTGGTATATGTTTCAAGGCTCTTTTTTCTATTATTTGGTCACATTTCATCCTATAATTGCTTTTTATTTTTACGTGTATGACTTTATATAATTTAATGAATATTTTTTTTACTTTTGAATATTTTGTTACCATAGTAACGTATGTAATAATTGATTTACCAAACATGTTTATCATGCATTTGAGACATCTGACCTTCAACTTTTGGAAACAGTCATTGGCAATTGTTTGCTTTGCCGCAAATGTTAACTATGGGGCTTTAAACATGTTAAAAAATGCCATTTTTCGAACTTTAAGACATGTTGCCATGGAAACTATAAAACATAGCAACCAATATTTGCCTGATTTCAGTTTAGGGTATCAATGACTTTTATCATAGAGAGTTTGGAGAAATTCTGAGACTATGCGTGCCACAGCTCCTATATAGAATTTCAAATCATTACAGAGAATGGCTCTTAACATGATATGAAATTAGAAGTGATTTATGGAGCTTTGCAAAGAACCTTGTTCAGCACATTGAGAGGCATATAATAAAAAGTATTGCATGAAAATATTTAATTTTCAAGCTTCATTTAAAGACTTTTTGAATTAAATTATAAATTAAAGAGTTGTCCTTCCTGGCTGAGGGTCGGAGTCCCTTAAGGATGTGCACTTACAAATAAAAATTCCTTAGCGAGCATCAAAAAGTTATGACATTCTTACAGTCATGAATTTACATATAGACCCCTCCACCCCCGTTCCATCGTCGCAAACCACGGCCAAAATGTACGATCCTCTCCCATTCTGGCCGTGCTGATGTACATTGTTGATTTCAATGTGCGATGGAACCAGATCTTGTCATCGACTGAATATGAATTCACAATAGAGAGGCGTAAATATTCAAGATTACGATACTTTTTGTGTGTAGGAGAGAGCTATTTGCGGACTCTGGACCGTGGCTTGAGACGATGCCCCGTTCCTACTGTTATGAGAGAAATTACAATTGTAATATTTTTTTTATAAAAGCTTTATTTTATTTTGATATCACTGATTTGAACTTTTCTCAAGCTTGTTTCTGAGAAAAAGAATTTATTTCTGTTCAGGACTCAGAATCAAATGTTGATGCACTGGATTCAATTAAAAATTTCTTTGATTCTGTAAATTATTATACATGTATAATGATGATAAGAAATTTCTGTTTATTTTAAAAATAAATATTTTTTCCATTATTTCTATTGTAAAAACTTTAAAACATCTTTGTATTAAGCATATATAATGTTTATTTTATAACAAGGTAAAATTGTAGCTGAGTCAAATGAAAGGAGGCAGAATTCAACAACTTTGTATAATGATGACCACTGTTGAATGCTACAATTAACATTATAATACTTGACCATTAGTTAAATGTCTCTCTGTTTTCTTTGCAGTAGACCATTTATTGAATACTATTCTGTTTTGTGCCCCAGTAATGAAGATTCGGGGACAATTTGTCCCTGCCCGTCCGTTCGTCTGACTAGATCCATCTTGACTCTTTTTGAAAAAAAAACATCAACCTTGATGTTAACTCACATGTTGAGTATCGGCCAACATACTGTATTTGACCCCTTGACCTTGACGTTTGACCCACTTTTGCAAGAACATCCTTGGCCATAATTTTTGATCAGTGCTAGGACTTTGCATCACATGTGTATTCATTATGAGAAGACCTTTCCATTGATACATGTAGTATAATTCTCTGTCATCATTGGACTTTCAGTATAAGACGTGGCATTCTCGACGCTACGTAATTAGCGTCTCTCATATGGCGAACAGAGTTTCATTCGCTACGAAATTAACAACATCAGCAACTTTAAATTGTTGTTGACATCGATGAGACGACTTAAGCCTCACCTCTTTGCTGTAACACTATCATCGGATCCTTGCTACGCTCACTGACATTCGCCCAAATTTCTATCCCATGTATATATATTTCGACAGTGAATGAAAGGCTGTGTAAATTTCAGATGCTAATTATGTAACGTCGAGAATAGCCACGCCTTACTGAAAGTCCAAGAATAAAAGAAAATTGTACTAAATATTGTAAAAATATTGTTTTATTTCGCGGAAATTGATTTTTTAACAAGTTAGCATATAGATTTGAATTAACCCTTTCTGAATTGCTTTATATATGAATATGTGTAAACAAGACATTTATAGCGGGCTTATCGTCAGTTTTGTGTTTGTGCTCTGGTCAATTTTATTATTATTTTTTAATTTTGTTTTTTTAAATACGTTTTTCAAGCACCAATATCTGAAACCGGCTGCAGATTTTTTAAATTAAAAAAAGCTCACAAATGTTTCACTTTTGTAATATTTTGAACCTAATTGCATTCAATTCTCTTTTTTTCCTTCTATGCGAGCAAGAAAAGAAAGACTGAAGCTCGGAAATGGACAAAGGAGCCGTTTTCAAAGTTAGTTAATTTTGTTTGCACGCGCTCTTGCAGTTAGAAGAAGAAAAAACTAATCCAATGCTTATTAAGAGCCATTCTCTGTAATGATTTTGAAATTTTATATAGGAGCTGTGGCACGCATAGTCTCAGAATTTCTCCAAACTCTCTATGATAAAAGTCATTGATACAAACTGAAATCAGGCAAAAATTGGTTGCTATGTTTTATAGTTACCATGGCAACATGTCTTAAAGTTCGAAAAATGGCATTTTTTAACATGTTTAGAGCCCCATAGTTAACATTTGCGGCAAAGCAAACAATTGAAAATGACTGTTTCCAAAAGTTGAAGGTCAGATGTCTCAAATGCATGATAAACATGTTTGGTAAATCAACTATTACATACGTTACTATGGTAACAAAGTATTCATAAGTAAAAAAAATATTCAATGAATTTTATAAAGTCATACACGTAAAAATAAAAAGCAATTATAGGATGAAATGTGACCAAATAATAGAAAAAAGAGCCTTAAAACATATACCAAGAACAAAATATGATATTTCATTTTGGTTGGCAATGGTTGCCAAGGTTTTTATAGCACAGGGAGCCTTCAGAGTAACACTCTATATTTTAAATCTGATCCTATCTTTAAAACATAGGTAATCAGAGATTACAGAGCTCACCTCAACGAATGTTGTCTTTAAGTAAGGCAAAGTCACACAATTAACCAACAAAAAGTGTACATTCCAGAAATGAAAATATTTAAGCAATTTTGATCGAATACATCGAAATAGACCTACATAAAAAATTTAAACTAGTTGTTCATGAAAATGTAATTAAAATTAAGCATCTGAAGCAAATTTGAGAGTTTTCATCTCCTGATGCAACATTTGTGCAAGTTTGGTTTGGTTTATACAATGTTATATAAGCCTTCAAGTTTTTTGGTAATTGACCTGCACCCATAACTTTTACCTGGTCTATTATCTGAAAAAATGTATGTCGAATTCAGCATCCAAAGTAAGTCCATTAGTGTGCATCCTAAGATGTATCGTCCATGCATGTTTGCTCATTATAGGGCTCATAGTTAATTGGAAATGATACATTCATCACAAACTAACATTTTCACTCATCCACAAAATGTAGGTCAGATTCAGCATCCGACGCAAGCCTGGTAGTATGCATCCTTGGATGTATCATCCACGCAAGTTTGGTCAACATAGGGTTTATAGTTACTTGGAAATGAAACCTGCACCAAAAACTTGAACCTGTTCACTCAACCAGAAAATGTAGGTCAGATTCAGCATCTGAAGCAAGCCCGGTAGTATGCATCCTTAGATGTATCATCCGTGCAAGTTTGGTCATTAAAGAAGTCATAGTTACTTGGAAATGAATTATGCATCAAAAACTTTAACCTGTTCACTCAACCGGAAAATGTACATTGTAGATCAGATTCAGCATTCGAAGCAAGCCTGATAGTATGCATCCTTAGACGTATCATCCATGCAAGTTTGGTCAACATAGGGCTTATAGTAACTTGGAAATAAAACCTGCCCAAAAAAATTTAACCTGTTCACTCAACCGGAAAATGTAGGTCAGATTCAGCATCTGAAGCAAGCCTGATAGTATGCATCCTTAGATGTATCATCCATGCAAGTTTGGTCAACATAGGGCTTATAGTTACTTGGAAATGAAACCTGCACCAAAAACTTTAACCTGTTCACTCAACCGGAAAATGTAGATCAGATTCAGCATCCAAAGCAAGCCTGGTAGTATGCATCCTTAGATGTATCATCCATGCAAGTTTGGTCAACATAGGGCTTATAGTTACTTGGAAATGAAACCTGCACAAAAAAATTTAACCTGTTCACTCAACCGGAAAATGTAGGTCAGATTCAGCATCCGAAGCAAGCCTGATAGTATGCATCCTTAGATGTATCATCCGTGCAAGTTTGGTCAACATAGGTCTTATAGTTACTTGGAAATGAAACCTGCACCAAAAACTTTAACCTGTTCACTCATATGGAAAATGTAGGTCAGATTCAGCATCCGAAGCAAGCCCAGTAGTATGCATCCTTAGATGTATCATCCATGCAAGTTTGGTCAACATAGGGCTTATAGTTACTTGGAAATGAAACCTGCACCAAAAACTGCACCAAAAATGTTAACCTGCTCCAAAAACATTAACCTAGCCATTCCTTTGCTGAAATTGCAGCATCTGAAACTTTGACTGGTACAATGAAACACATTAGAAGCATCTTCCATGCATGTCTAATCAATATAGGACATAGAAGTACTTAAAAAGAAAACTGCTCCAAAAAACTTAACCTGGGACGCCAACGCCGACACCGACACCGACGCCGACGCCGACGCCGAGGGTATTACATAAGCTCCCCCAACTTCGTTGAGGTGAGCTAAAAAAGCACATTTCCTCATAACTAATGATCAATTTTATAAGATGTTGGTGTGCTCCAAGTTTTCCAATTTGAAAAAATTCAGATTAGATTCTTTAAATAGAGCGTTGTTATGGAAATAAGCAGAAAATATATGCTTAAAAACCTGAAAAACATTTTCTTTCCTTGGATACGTACTCTAAAATGTAGATTCCCAAAACTTTTATGATTGATATTTATTAACAGCTAACTTGACTTTTAATTTTGACTATCATCCAATCTCTAAGTGGATGCAAGAAGTTGGCACACAGGGTTTAATATTGATATAAAGTTCACAAAATCGAACATTTTCCCTTCTTGGTAACCATAGTAACAGTGTTGTTTTATTCATCAAATTTTATCAATATATGATATTCAAGTTCAGTTCTAACGGATAAGTACTATTCAAGCTGAGTCCTTTAATTTGTTTCTTGATTAAATGGCAATTTAATTCTTAATGCAGCGAAAAATAATTCACTTTTAAGCACTGTACATTGTTTCCATGGTAACACTACAAAGAAGCAATTATACCCAATTTTTCTTATAGATTTGGTGATGCAAGGTCCTTAGGATGCATATTTGCCAGTCTTGAATTTTCATGTTTTTCCTCAAGACAGTAGCATTAACCCAATCTTAGTTACTGGTTTTGCATGGTTACACTGTGTTACCATGGCAACCATAAAAGTTATTTATAGAATAATATTGCTTATACTTATATACTTAAGGTCAAACATTTTCATTGTTTTTCTTAAATCGTTGATTGAGTTTGAGCATGTAATACCTACCATTAGTGAGTACGGAGTGTTTTTCAGCATATTTCAGCATTTAAAATGTATTCCAAATGTACCCTTGGTTACCACTTACTTAGAGATATATTCTAAACAGTTTCTTTACAGTATAAGTGACATCAAGGTGTCATGTTTTTGTGAGAATGGTTTGTTTGCTTTTTCTAGTTTTTATTAAGCCACAGTCAAGATTTAAAGTGGCTGAAAATCTCGATTTTTCAAACTTTTCCGACTGTTGCCATAGCAACCGAGACACATAGCAACGAAATTTTGTTTGATATTTGTTTCTGGTGTCAAGTACTAAGCATGGGTGAAGTTTCATCAAAATCGGTGTCCATGCGTGGCAACGAAGTTTAAGTGGTTACAGAGAATGGCTATTAAATCTTGTTGCAATCTTACAAATTTTGAAACGGTAACACTATATCTAAAAAAAAATATACATCATTTCCAAGTATGTTAAAACATTTCTGTAATTAAACATCTACACATTTTATTAATTAGAAACAATATAATCTGTATATTTTAATCTACGGAATTAATTTAGGGACAATCTACATTTTGAAATAAAGCTTTTTTTTGTTTAAGATTTAGAGGCTAAAATTTTTATTGACATTAAGAAACAATAAATATCAAAATTATTATTGTTTACCGAAATACCCATCTAAAAGGATAGTTTGAACTTTCTATCGATTATTTCTGGGAAGGAGACCTTTAAATTCTTCTTTTCTTTAATTAGTTGCACCAATTTTTCAAACACTATAATGATCAAGACACCAGGACAATGATCGGGGTCGCATTTTATCTTGAACGTCAACAATGATGTAGGTAGGGAGCTTGGGAGGATGAACTCGTGGCTCAAATACCTGTGGGAAACAAGGCCGACATCTTTTATAGTTTCGGGAATCGTCACATCAGCTGTTGCCTATGGAATCTACAAATTAATCATATTCTTTCAAGAATCAGAATGCAAGCCCGATGAATACTTCCGACACGTTCAAAACGTAGTAAGCAACATCTACATGATTTCTCTGTTTTTTCCCTTTTTAATATCTTTTCTTCGTCATTACTTACTTTATAATGTCGTTGTCAAATCAGCATGCGAAACGTAGTGAGTGCATTACCACAGCACCCTTAAAAAAAAAAAGAATCATGAACTACTAGGCCTTTTATGGTCCAAGTGTTAATTCAGTTGAAACATTTTACAGTGCAATAGTGACTAGATATAATATGGCATAGCATTCATTAGATATCTATATGCATATTCATTGTTTGAATTTCAGCAGAATTTGACATGTTAAACTTGCTTGAACATGTTTAATTAACATGACTGTGAATATGGCACTGGATCCCACCTCTATTAATGTTTTAGAGGTCCATGTTTGCTTTGCTGCTATTTTATATTGTTTCATGGGATTTTTTGAGCTTGATCATGGTTTTTTATCTCCTTATTTTATGCAGGAGAGAGTTTCTATTCTTCAAATAAACCACCTGAGGAAACGACTTTACTTTTAAACCGGTCCCCTGAAAAATGTACTTAAATGAAGACTAGTGTTGCCAAAGGTGAAATATATGTGATAACTGATATTGCATGAGCAATAAAAAAAAAAACTTTTTTTTCTTTTTTCACCCAAAAATTGAATTCTGCAGTTAAAAGTTTAGTTGAAAACTTCGTTTTTAAACAAAGTTTTTAATAATTTCTTTTTTAAACAAAGTTTTAACATTATTCTCTGAAAAAAATAGATATTGTTTATTTATTGAAAAAATCCACTAAAAATAATCGTCAATGAAGCGCATGCTTAGTGTCAATTCTTTTGGACTTAGCCATTCTTCCATGTAAATAAATCAAAGAAATGCCATTGAAGTTGAATTATGATCTTGCAGAAGTTACAGAAACAACTGAATAAGTTATCTAAAAGAACGAGTCACTACCCCTAATCTCTTGGATGGGATGCAAGGACTTAGATGTTAAGACAAAATCTCAGGGGCAGATGCTAGACTAACCCTAATCAGTCAAATAATGTGCGAGGACTAACCCTAATCAGTGAGTCTCTGATGGATATGAGAGTAACCCTAATCAAACAAATACTTTGTAAAGACTAACCCTAATCAGTCAAAAAGTGTGCAAGACTAACCCTTATCAGTTCAGACTGATAGACTAACCCTTATCAGTTCAGACTGATAGACTAAACCTTATCAGTTCAGACTGATAGACTAACCCTTATCAGTTCAGACTGATAGACTAACCCTCATCAGTTCAGACTGATAGACTAACCCTTATCAGTTCAGACTGATAGACTAACCCTTATCAGTTCAGACTGATAGACTAACCCTTATCAGTTCAGTGAGGTATATTGTTAACATCATAGTCCAAGCATGTGGATCTTGCAGATCTGGGGACTGGTAAAGTAAAGTCTACATGTACCCCTCCTGAGTATAATTGCACCTCCATTTCTATGCTCTTGCGTTTTGATTATGTACTGTGGTTGTCTTATCACACATTTGATTTTTAGCTCAATTCGGCAAATTTGACATGAGCTTATCAGTTATGCTGTACATGTACCCCATGTGTTGGCTAAGCATCCATGTCCAAATTAAAGATTGAGGAGAAAGTTCATTCCCAAGTAACTATAAGTCCTACCTGTTACAATACCAAACATATGTTTGGATGATGCATTAAGGGATGCACACTAAAAGACTTACTTTGAATGATAGACCAGGCCTGGGGGCCATAAAACTTAGATGAGCTCACTTTTGATCTCAATCTCACTTTTACTTGGCAAAAGAATATATAACGGAAAAGTGAGACTGAGATCAAAAGTGGTCTTGTCTACCAGGCCTGGCCCTGAGACCTTAAACTGAAAACAGACTTAAAGGTGCAAATAAACAGAATTTGAATTTAATATTTTCTCAAATTTTCTGTTTATTATTACGATATATATATTGCAGTAGCATTTCACAAGAAAATATAATAAAAATCAGATTTCATTTCAAAGTTATTGAAACTTTGAATTTCTGGTCGGGTTTGATTGACACGTTTTAAAATATGGAGACATTATTTCAACTTATTAAAAGAAAAATCCCAAAACATAGATAAGCAAATATTTCAAAGTTCATCTCAGGGAATATTGCCTTTAAGTAAAGCAAAGTCAAACACTTAACTAATAATCTTGAAGAATTCATCCTATTTATAAGTAATATTTCTGCAATTTTGGTCCAGGGAGGGCTCGCAGTAACTTTGGAATGGACTTGACAAAAACCTTTAATTGGTCACTCATTTATAGAAGATGCAAATCAGGCTGCAAGACCATAAATTGAACAGAGCAGACTTAAATCAAGTTTATTGCAATAGCATTTCACACTAAACTATAATAAATATCTTTTTCCATCTCGAAGTTATTGAAACTTCAAATTTCTGGATGGATTTGTTTTTATTCATAGCATTACATAAGCTTTAAAGATAGACATGTACCTCTTATGTTTGAGTGCTAGCCTGAGTATTTTTTGTAAATATCTATGTAATTTCCCACCATGGTCCAGATTCATACTTACATCATTTATAACAAACAATTAGCATCATTGAACTACTTGAATCTGGTGCTGGAAACTAATAAAAAAAAAAAAAACAAGTAAAAAAAAAACAAGATGTGTTTGTGAAACACTATGCGCCCGGCGGCAACAAAGTTAAAAAACATATTTTTAGCATATAAGTCAAGGTCACAAGGTCATTGATCTTGGTGTAATTTGAAAGAACTTGATTAATGACGAAAGCATACCAAATATGAACTCTCTATCTCTTGTGGTTCAAAAGTTATGGTGAAGGTTCAAAAAAGCTATTTTTAGCATACAGGACAAAGTCAAGGTCACAAGGTCATTGACCTTGGTATCATGTGAAAGGGCTTCATTAGTGGAGTGTTCATGCCAAATATTAAGTCTCTATCTTTCTTCGTTTTATAGTTGTGGCGAAGGTTAAAGTTTGTTGACAAAAAAGCTATATTTAGCATATAGGTCACAGTCAAGGTCTCAAGGTCATTGACCATGGTGTCATAAAATAGAGATCAATCAGTGGTTTATGCATACTAAATATAAAGTCTCTATCTTTTATGGTTCAAAAGTTATGGCGAAGGTAAAAGTTTGAAGAAAAGAACTATTTTTAGCATTCAAGGTCACAAGGTCATTGATCTTGGTGTCATGTGAAAGAGCTATATCAGTAGATTATGCATACCAAATATGAACTCTCTATCATTCATGGTTCAAAAGTCATGGCTAAGGTTAATGTTTGCAGACAAACAGACAAACAGATAAACAGGCAAACAGACAGACAGGACAAAAACAATATACGCCTCGGATCTTCCGATCCGGGCGCATAAAAAACAAAAAAATAAACAAAATGCTTATATATATATAAGAATGTTACATCGGGGGATACCCTATATCTTGCAATTTATTTTTAGATTACATGTATACACATAATCAGTTGTTCTGAACTTAACTGTTAAATAAAGAGGGATCAATTTGTAACATAATTTTTAAAAATCAAACTGCAAGGCAACTGCTTAAAAATGATAAAATGCTTCTATCTAAATAATTATGACAACATTAAAATGAATCCATTGTTCCACTACCTTGAGGGGGGGGGGGATGTAAGATGTAAAAAAGAAATTAAAACATATGATGCGGAAATGTCAGGTACTATGTACCGGTATATGGTGTACTAGTATTAAGATAAAATTCCTTGACGCTGAAATCTAGTAAATCTACACAAACTAAGTATTTTTTCAAAACTTTTGGCGAAAGAAGGACAACTCGAAGTTGAAATCAAACTCTGAATACCGTACGTTGTCTCAAGGGCTCATGGGCGTATATATATATAAAACGCAATGTGTTTAAAAATCAATCAAACGATTAGTATCATAGGCGATGGAAGGAAACTGGTGGTGGGGGAGGGGACTAAATTAAACAAAGGTTAGCCCGATTATCATTGCCCCCCTCCCCCCCCCCCCCCCCCCCGGTTCCGAGGCCCATGAGTATTTAATTGAATCTTATTAAAAAAACTGATATTGTTAGAAACAAATGTCGAGATATTCTTATCAACAGTTTTAATTTACTCTAGTTTTGGGGAAAAAATCCATTGCTTCGGGTCTTAAACCTTCCAGGCGGAAATTAAAATTTTCTAAGGATGTCATTACATGTACAGTGTATTCTTTCGGCAAAAGTTCAGATCAAGTAGCAGGAAGGGTGCATTTGTAAAAATAAATTAAAAACGCATTTGTCATTTTTACATTCATAGGCGTCGGAAGCAAATTGAAGTGGGGGCTATTTGACATTGGTTGGGGGGGGGGGGGCTAAACCAACAAAAAAAGGTAAACACCAATTTTAATTGCCTTTATTATGTATATATTTGAAAAGGTGGGGGGTGGGGGGGGGCTACCCCCCCCCCCCCCCCCGGTTCCGACGCCTATGACATTATCCAGGAAATTGTCAAATTTATATCTTTAAAAATAATTGTTTCACATCCAAGATATTTTTAATCGAAATCTGGATATATCAACAACGTATATTATTATCAACAAAATACACGAAAAAATTTTTGTGAAGTTATATTGTGCGCAATTTAATGACTCATGTGCACTGAGGTGCATGTTGCAAATTAACCATAATATATCTGTTTTTCTATCCTGCAGACTCGTTCGGAGCGTCCGAGGACACGAGTACTTGTGGTCGGACTGGATGGGAGCGGGAAAACCGCATTTGTGGAGTGTCTAAGTAAGGGAAAGGAAAAGAATGAAATGCCGCGACCAACTGTCGGCTTCAACGTCAAGTCTGTCACCATAGGGGACGTCATGTTCGATATCTGGGATGGTAAGAATCATTTTACATACAAGATACGTGTACTTTTACGATGGTGTGCTCGCCATTCAGTTAATGAAAATTCCCCGATTTCTTAAAAAAGAACCCTTAAAAACAAATGAATAAATTAATTAAATTTGATAAAACTAAAATAAAAGGCTGAAATAAAAAAAAACTAACTTATATTAACTACATGTACATGTTACAATCACATTTTAGACAAACGATCTACATATTTCTAGATATGAACTTTCAAGAAATACTTTTTGTTCATGAATTTCATAATGTAACATGCATAATCAGCATTTGAATTTCTTTGTAGTTGGTGGATCAGAAATGTGTAGAACTTATTGGAAGGAATTTGTAAAAGGGATCCATGTAATAGTTTGGGTGGTGGATTCAACGGCAAGCAAGGCGAGGTTAGAAGAGAATGCTGACGAACTGAAAAGGTTTCTGAGTTTGGAGGCCGCTAATAACATTCCAATTCTGTTTATTGCAAGTAAACAGGTAAGCATATTAAATTTATATGTAGTATTTTTAAACAGCTGTCAATAAAATATTAATAATAACTTTTTTTTTAATTACGTTCCAGAAAAAAAAGCAACAGAAATTTTATCACCAGACTGTTAAGTATTTCACATTTATTTTTATATTTTATTGATTTTTTCATTTTTTTTAACTTTCAGGATCGAGAAAATGCCCTTCCTCCAGATGAAGTGATGCGACAGATACAAGCACAAGAAAGTATTGGTAGAAACCGGAAGTGCGCCGTTGTTGGAACCGAGGTTGTCCCAGGTGGAGGACGGAAGGGGATATGGGATTCGTATAAGCAGCTTGTTTATTTAACCTCATAGCATCATAGGGAATTGTTTTTATTTTGACAAAATAACTCATTTTTATTAATTATAAAATATATTTTGTATTGAATTGTAATCTTGATTTTTTTATACGGCGGTTTAGAGTCGGTGAATTTTATATACATGTACAGTACATTTTAGGCGTTTTTTGTGATACTAATGCAACTTTTAAAGCAAATACTTTTTGTTGTTTAATAATACTTTTATTGGTATTTTTACACAAATTTTTATTGTATACTTGTGAAAAATAAACGAAATATTTTAAATATTTTACTATATGTCTGTGTGTTTCCCTTTTTAATGTGAATGTGTGAAGTACAATGCACTGTATATAACGTATTTCTCTCTTATAGGATGTAGATGTATTTTTCTACTATCTGCAATAATGAAATCCCCTCCCCTTTTTTTTCTGATATTTTATGGAGAACCCCCCCCCCCCAAGAAAAAAGGGGGGTGGCGATATTAAAGCAGCGAGTTTCTACTTTCAATGAAACTATTTGCTGCATCATCTTCGCTAGCCAAAGGGTTCTTATACGCTAATCTCCTCATGAATGCTTAGCAAAGATGTAGTTGCGTTGAACAACATAGAACACTCTGGAAGATTTTTTTGAATTCTATATAAAGCTGACATAAAATATAGAACACTTTATTCATGCACATTCAGACATTAGGCACGAACGAGGGGGGTATCAAAAAGTTCTTGGACTAGCGACATAAAATTAAAACCGCTTTAGGTACATCAATGAATTTTAAAATCTCTAATTAGCATCATCTTTTCTATCAGTAGAATAAACCACAAATCGGAAATTTTATTTTTTGATAATTGAGTAATGTTTTTGTAAACAATGGTATGTCCAGGCGGCGCAACTTCTAACACGACGTTTTTCGACCTACGTGGTTACTGAGAAAAAATCTTTGGATATGAACATTTGAGATCCAAATATCCCATTAATTCAGGTTTGTGTTGGGACACTATTTTCCCATAAAATACGGAATTTTTATCTCGTTCTGGAAGTTCTATGAAAGTTTATCGTAAATTTTACATAGAGTATCGAAACAAATAAGGCCTTGAAAATAACGTCAGAAGGTGGGAGGGGTTTCCTTTTCCAACTTTCTATAAAGTTTTGCCCATAAAAACTGGTATAGACCTAGGAAATGTTTAAATTGGCTACGTGGAACTAAAATGCTTCCAGAGTACTTGTTTTTTAATGCCCAAAAGCGATTCAGAGAGAAAAGGGTCCGTGTAAAAATTCAAATTTCTAAAATGATTTAGAGTTTTAGAATGTTAATATAACAGTTCAAATATCTATAAGTTTCAAAAACTCAAACTGATTTCGTATATTGAAATTTAATATTTTAGTTCAAAAATCTAAATTTTTTAATTTCCAAACAGGTTTTAGAATTTTAATATTTTAGATTTTTACGTTGAATTTTCAAAATTAAAATTACCAAAAACGATTTTTGGAATTTAAACGTTTGAGTTTTTAGTCTTCCGTTTGTTCAGAAAGTTTACACTTAACAATCTGAAGTTTGGTAATATTTTTCATCTTTTAATTATTTGAAATTAGCTTCAAACTTCTAAAATCCAACTTTGAAACGTTTTAGATTTTAAGAAATTTGGAACTTTGATTCAAATGTTCTAATTTCAAATAACCTAGACACTTTAATTTTTAGAATTTTACTTTAAATATCCAAAATTTAAACCAGTTATGGAATTTGATATTTTGGATATTTGAAGTAAACTTCTAAAAACTCAAAATGTACAAAAGTGTTTTGGTTATTCAAAAGTTGAGTGTTTGAATAAAAATTCTATTTCTAAAAATCTAAAACGTTTGAAAGTTGGAAGTTTGAAGTAAATTTTAAATAATCAAAAGACGAAAATGTTATCGAATTCTAGATTTAAGCGTAAACTTTCTAAACAAACTGTAGAACAAAAAGTCAAACGTTTAAAATACAAAAATCGTTTTTGGAAATTTGAATTTTGAATATTTAAGGTAAAAAAAAATCGAAAAACTTCTAAAACCTGTTGGGAAATTTAGATTTTTGAAGTAAAATGTTAAATTTTAATATAACACATCAGTTTCAGTTTTTGAAAGTTAGAAATTTGAACTAATATATTAACATTTTAAAACTCAAAATCATTTTAAAATTTCAATTGTTAAGTGTTACACGGACCGAAAAGGGTTGCACAGTTAACGTCGATTTGTAGTCAAAGTGTGAAAGATCAATCATGTCAAAAATGACGCTGATCATGTGTTGTTGATATTGAACTCCAAAAAGCAAAATATGCTGGCACAATCAAGCGAGGATCTCTCACAATGTGTAAATCCTTTTGCAATATTATAGGCATTGAAAGCCGCTGTTCATGACATTGTAAAGTCATATAATCAACACGGATTTAAACCCTTCCTCAGCTCAAAGGAACCTTATCAAAATTAGAGGTACTGTGAGCAACGAGCTCACTAAATGATACCCCCGCCTCCCATATGATTATAATGGCAGTGTCCATGTTTTGCTATGGGAAACCTAAAATATGCGTCGGATCAAAAAGTAAAATAAGAGGTGCACATTTGCAATATGTAATAAAGATTCTGTGAAAGTTTCATCAAATTTCATTCAGTGGTATGAGAGGAGTTGCCGATAAGAGATGGGTACCCCAAAGCGTTACAGACTGACGGACGGACGTACAGACGGACTGACAGACATACCGATTACTATATACCCTCCCGCTTTTCAAGCGGGGGGTATAATAAGTGTTTGAGGTAGGAGAAGCGAACATTGAAAAATAATGATGTTCACGGTCGGACGTCATGAAACTAAACGGCGACGGCGCCGTGTGATCATATTTTAAAGGCCGAGGTTTTCAACCGTACGGTTTTCCTCAGGTAAGTTTGGTGTGGGGTGGAGCTTAATCGAAGCGGCTGAGAAGCCCCGAGGGAGCGACGCTGGCTTGTGTATACTACCTATATACACAGGATGTTACCTGAGTTTATTACCTGTATGCGTTTTCCTACGACTTTGTAAACCGAGGCCGTTTTTTTCATGTTTAGCTTATGAATTGAAATGCGAAATAAAGCATTTTTTGTTGCAGACAGAATCCTTCTCAATTTCTTTCTTTTAAAATAATTGATATTTTTAATAATTCGACTTTTTTTATATACAGTGTGTTTCTTAATGAAGTGGTATAACGAAAATACATTTAGCACCAAAATCTGTCGTTGTAATCTGGCGACAAAAGGGGAAGTAATTCAAATTATCCCGCTTCAGACAAATTTGTCTATTACTGATTGGATAAAAGCTAATCACATGACGCCCTGAAATTTTCCGTATTACGTCTCCATTTTCCATATTACGTCTCCGTCGAGGCGTAATATCAAAATCGGGCACGGGATTCCGTTCGAAGCGTTGTTATTGTAAACTAGAGGTACTGTGAGCGATGAGCTCACTAAATGATACCCCCCGCCTCCCATATGGTTATAACTGGTGAAAAAGTCCATATTTTCTTGTGGCCGGGAAACTCAAAAAATGTGTCAGATCAAAAAATAAAATAGGAGGTGCACAATGGCAATATGTAATAAAGATTCTGTGAAAGTTTCATCAAATTTCATTCAGTGGTATGAGAGGAGTTGCGGATAAGAGATGGGTACCCCAAAGCGTAACAGACGGACGGACGGACAGACGGACGGACAGACGGACGGACGGACGGACAGACGTACAGACGGACGGAATTAACGATTACTATATACCCTCCCGCTTTTCAAGCGGGGGGTATAATAAAAATGGCGGCTAAGAAACGGTTTACGTAGGTAGTTTAGTTAAATTTCTTGTTACCGTAACGATATTTTATGTTGATTGTTATTAGATTAAAACTGAATATTTTCATAATATGCACAAATTTTCTTTTAATATTGAGAAAGGTCTTCAGCGGGATAAATTCGTAACACAGTCAGTTAGTGACCTAATACGGATTCATACAGGGTGTGAAATGGAAATCCGTATTGGGACTCGGCTTCGCCTCGCCCAATACGGATCTCCATTTCACACCCTGTATGAATCCGTATTAGGTCACTAACTGACTGTGTAACTAATATTAAGCGTCGTCTACGCAAAACGAAAGAAGAAAGTGATTCATAAAACAGTCTCTCGTAAAATAACAATGAAACTTAGAAACGATGTTTTGAGAATAAAATGTTGAAGTAGAAATATTATTGCCTAAATAAATATCTTTTTAAGATAAACCCTACTTGATTTTTCCACAACGCATGGTCTGTAAAAATAGCCAGGGCTTCGGACCGGGGTTGATTCCCCGACAGCTATGAAACGGGAATGGAACCATCTGCATCATTTTTTTTTTCGGGATTCATTATTAATTTCAAACATTAAATTCAAAGCAAGATGTTATATTCAGAGTAATTTCTCTTCTAAAACTTATTATTATACCGTAACTTCGTCACCATGTCTCGAAGAAAAGCGACACGTACAGGTTTGTCTTATAAATATAAATTCGTTTGAACAATGTTACAATGTTGTCATATTTGTTTTAAAAAATAATTTTATTTAATTCTATGTCAGATACTAGCTTCAAACACAGGTCGGTTTATTTTGTTAATTAATGGAGGAATAAATGTACGTTAACTCATGTTGTAACACGGAAATTAAAATTATCGATTGTAATCGTGATATAAAATCCTCCCTTTTAAAATTAAATTCATAATATATATTATATAGCCATGATTTTTCTTGTCATTTATTTAATTATTTGATAGATAGATTATATTTATGGCAAATTTTTATGAATTAAAAAGGAAAAGAACGATTTGATTGTTTCTTTATCACGTGCGGTAGGCATCAAAAGCCTGAAAGTTAATTCGATGGTCGGTACGATCTCCAGACAAGGTACACAAGATATACACAACAGCAGCAAACTAAATGTCAATCAAATCAAAGTATCCAATCCCAGGCTTAATTTCAGATGATTGACATGAGTTCTAAGACCAGGTAAATTTGAAGGAGGTGCTTATTTCCTCCCCCTTTAACGTTTTTTTTTTTGTTATATCCCTCGCTTGAAAAGCGGGAGGGTATATAGTAATCAGTATATCTGTTACGCTTTGGAGTACCCATTTCTTATCTGCAACTCCTCTTATGTACCACTGAGTGAAATTTATAATAAAACTTTCACAGAATCTTTATTACATATTGCCATTGTGCACCTCCTATTTTTCTTTTTTTATCCGACATGTATATTTTGGGTTTTCCGGCCACAGCAAAACATGGACTTTGTCATTATACATGTAACAATATGAGAGGTGGGCACAGGATGAAAAGCCAGGTTTCCCAAATTTGGAAACCCGATGGAAACATATGGGAATCGTGACCTCAGTAGTTTCCATATACCAGTAGTTTCCATTTTATGGAAACCACAAACTGGTTTCCACATAAATTCCCGACATGGAAACAATCAACCTGTGGTTTCCCGTAAGTTTCCCAAGATAGAAAACCGTGGAAACATGCCTCAGTGGTTTCCATGTAGATTCCAGACATGGAAACAACCTGTGGTTTCCCGTAAGTTTCCCAAGATAGGAAACCATGGAAACATGCCTCAGTGCTTTCCATATAGATTCCCGACATGGAAGCCATCAATCTGTAGTTTCTCTCATGTTTCCCAGGTAGGGAAACTTGGAAATTATATCTCACACTAATTTCCAACTACATGTACTTTTTATTTTACAAAAAGTTAAATATTGTCTGAGGTTACCACATTTTTTTCCGATTATAGAATTTTTTCAAACTTGTACACATACTGTATCAAAAGAATTAACTCGGTCTCCCCCTTCAAACAGTTAAAATTCTGTGTGATAAAATTTAATATTTCATGGCCGTGAACGCAAATGAATTTTAAATTGAATTTATCACATTTAGTCTTTGTAAACTCGTATAGAATGCGTGCATTGGAATAGAGAAGAGTAATACATGCATATAGAAATCAATCATAAAGAGAGAAGTTGCGATTACTGATTTAAAGACAGAATATAGAAGAGTAAGACTTAGTATAGTTACATAGAAATCAATGTAAACTTGTCAGAAAAAAACATCATTCATCGAGCGAGGTGGGGTGTGAGTATTATAATACTAGTATTTTTGCTGTAGTAAATATTGTTTCAGATAATTTTTTTTTTATTTATTTATTTTTATTTTTATTATTATTATTTTTTTTTTTTTGCTTGGGAAGCCCCCTCCTCCGAAAAAGCATATTTGAAAACGTTGGCACGGCCTGTGTAACTATGGGCAACTGTCCTCACGTGCCATATCAGGTAGAGACACGTGCCGCGAAGACACCTGGAGACAGGAGACACCTGTCACTGTGTATTTTTTGTATATTCTATGTGATTTGAGAGGGTTTTCTACCTGCATGGAACAATGGGCTGTTGTCAAGCATGTACACACACAGTCTCCGCAAACTTGTTTAAAATTAAGATGATGATTTGTGTGTGTGTGTGTGTTTTTTTAAAATAATTTTTATAAGTCAAATTGATTATGTCATAGCAAGCAAACATTTTTGTTACGCTCCAGAGAACATTTATTTACGCAAAGCCCCAAATGTTAATACTTGTAGAATGAGTGATCATATGTCAATAGTTTTTAAATTTAAAATATCATGTAACACTAGAGGAAAAGGCTTTTGGAAATTAAATGTATCTATTTTGCATGATACAAATTACGTTAAAACAATAAATGACTTTTTAAATAACCTTCCAGATGAAATAGAAAATGAGGAAAATCCGCATATTCAATGGGAATTAATAAAAATACATATAAGAAATTTAAGCATTAATTTTTGTAAACAAAAAGGTAAAACGATAAGAAATAAAATCCAACTAATTGAAAGAGAAATTGAGGAGATTGAAAATAGGAATTACGCACATATTGACGTTAAAAAAAAGAGAGAACTAGAAAAAGAGTTAGACGAATTATATAAATACAAAGCTAAAGGCGCACAAATCAGATCTAGAGCAAAATGGATTGACGAAGGGGAAAAAAATCGGTGCCAGACAACTCACCGACAGACAGGTCACCGACAAAAGTGAAATTCGCCGAATGTACAATTCACCGACAATAGTGTCGGTGAGTGGAAATTCATATAAAATAATTGTTAGATGTTGTGTTAAGTATTCATATATAATAAACATAATCAAAGATGTATATAAAAAACGTTTTTCTTTGTCTTTTTTGTATATCCATCATAATGATTGTTGGTCTTACGCATATATATATTGCTTCTCGTGAATCCGAGCAAGGTATTAGGTCGGCAATATTGGATGAGGTTTTTGATTTATAATAAAAAAAATTGAAATGAATAAAAACGTTTATTCACATACATAAATTTCTCTTAATGTATTTTAATTTTCCATGTTTTATATATTCTGTCGATGATGTACACACGTCTTTCGGTGACTTGTCCTATCGGCGAGTTTTACAGTGTCGGTGAAAAAAGTGTCGGCCAGTTGTCGTTCGGCGAGTTGTCTTTCGGTCACCTGTCATAGACCCGAAAAAAATACGTCATATTTTCTTAGACTGGAAAATAAACACCAATCTCACAATGTAATCAACAAAGTTAACAACAATGGACAAATATACACTAAAACAGATGAAATTTTGAAACAACTTAGCTCATTTTATGACGATCTCTACTCGAGTAAACATGTTTCGGATGAATGCGTTGATAACTATTTAAGGGAAATAAATCTTGAAAATAAAATAACAGATGAAAAAAGAGAAACAATTGAAAAATTTCCTTCTTTAAAAGAATGTGCTGAGGCAATTTACCATATGAAACTAAATAAATCCCCGGGCAATGATGGTATACCAGTAGAATTTTACAAAATATTTTGGAAGCGCTTAAAAACATATTTTTACAATGCCCTTATTTATTCTTTTGAACTAGGTGAACTTTCAAATACACAAAAATGTTCTATATTATCCCTTATTCATAAAAAAGGGTCTCTAGACAAATTAGAGAATTACAGACCTATCAGTCTAACTAATATAGATTACAAAATCATAGCTTTTGTTTTCGCTAGAAGGCTACAAAATGTCATAGATACCGCTATAAATGAAAACCAGACAGGATATATTAAAGGTAGATTTATTGGTAATAATGCTAGACTTATCGTAGATATTCTAGAATACTGCGAAAATAATAACAAGGAGGGCATTTTACTCTTTGCTGATTTTCATAAAGCCTTCGATTCGGTTGAATGGAATTTCCTGTTTAAAACTCTAAAGAAATTCAATTTTTGATCTAATTTCATAAAATGGATTCAAATATTTTATAAAAAAAAAAAAAAAAAAAAAACCTTCTTCTATGTAAAGAAAAATGGATGGTTGTCAAAAAAATGTTAAATGAAACGTGGAATTAGACAGGGATGTCCAGTATCTGCGTTACTTTTTTTATTCGTAATGGAAATACTAAATTTGAAAATAAACAATTGTAAAGATATAAAAGGTTTCAAAATTAATTCATTTGAAAAAGAAATTAAATGTGTACAACACGCCGATGATACTACGCTTCCACTTGAAGATGAATTATCATTGGAAAATGCGTTAAACATTATTTACGATTTTGGCAAGGTGTCGGGCACAAAATTAAATATAACTAGAGCAAAGCTCGTTGCAAAGCAACGAGTGGGTCTTCCTTCCTAGCGATAAGCAAAAGATTAAATGTTTCTGTCTAGATTGTCAACTTTGCTAACATTCTCTTTTTCGATTTGTCTCAAAAACCCTTACTTGAATTCTTTAATTTGGTGTGAGCATGAGGTCTAAAGGGTACTCTCTCTAACAGCATTCTTGAAATCGTATCCACAACAGTTTAACTTCCAATATTATGACTTTTGATATCGGATATATCATGTTTGTTGCAATTATGTTTGTGAAACGTGTCATACTACAGAAACATAAGTGTTTTGCTACATTACCATCTTAAAAATGGCTTTAAAATCATTTAATATACAATATAACTAGGTAAATAAAATAAACAAATTATATAATAATTCAAAAAATCCAAATGTATTTACAATAATGATGAACAATCTTCATTAGTTGCAATCAGTAAGTAGAACAATACTTTTATAATAAACGCACAGAAATGTGTTGTGTATGTTTCGAATTTGAAGCTTTCCACTAGCAACTGGTGGTACCTCAATAGGAGTGTAAAATTCTCTGAAAGGTATATTGTGAACATATTACATATGGCTGTGTATTCTTTTTTAGCGGCTTTGGCGGAA
>NW_026928887.1:252500-364684 GCF_032062105.1 Saccostrea cuccullata | reverse complement strand
AGACTTTTTTTCGTGTAGAGTTGTATATAGGAATAAATTTTTAAAGGTATAACAAATATTTTTATCTTTTAGGTGATTAGAAAGAATTAGTTCGACATATCTGGGTATCCGTATTTCGAAGGGAAAACCATGTCATATTTGCTTTTTGATAACCCTTTGCATCAATGTTGGTTGTGTGTGTTTGTTTAGTTTGTCCTTGTGCGAAACAGAAGTGACGTTATATTTGCATTGGGATTGATGTCAACTTACCTTACATATTTACTAAGGGATAGTCCGTATTGCAGTGTATCTGACTTTCTTGGAATAGTTTATCCTTTTGTCAGAGCAAAACCAAAATACATGTAATAAATAATTTATAGATTGAACAAAATTAATGAATTAAAATTTGGAAGTCTGCAAAGAATGTGAACTATTAAATTTTTAAAAAATATCGTTTCCATGTGATATTTAAATTAATACATTTTCTGTAAATACTGATTCATGATCTTATTAAAAAACATACATTTACTTTCTGTTATTTGGCAGGTCAATTCAAGTTCATTCCTACGAATCGCTTGTTTCATTTCTCGAAAAAGGAGTCGACGTGAGATATTTTTTTAACATTTCAAAATGTGTTCAGCACTCTTCACCTCCACCGTTTAAAGATGTTCCAGTTTTTGGTGGGAAAATCAAATACTTCAGTGCAAGTCAAAATTCAGGTGGTGATCCTGGAACAACAGTGTTCAATAACGTGGAGTACATCGATGAAAATGATAAAGGTAATTACACCATAGATCTTTCTTGGTATTTTATTTCCAATGACACTTGATCCAATAAAGGATATGGAGATAACGAACAATATTCAATATCAAAGTCCATAAAACAATACAAAATCGGAACAGAGCAAACACGGACCTCCCAAACATCAGAGGCTGGATCAGGTGCCATGGAGGAGCGAGTATCCCCTGCCGACCGGTAACACCGCCGTGTGCTTCTTTTCATGATCGGAAAATAAATGGAAAATCCGTTGTAAATTCAGGGTATAAATAATGGACTAACAATTAGTATGAAAAACGTCAGTCAGCATTTTACTCAATGATAAATTGTATTTGCTGACAAAGCCAATGTATCGACCATAGAACTTAGGAAATAATTACTGACTACTGATATTCTTGTTTCATCAACTTGTTTGTCAATGATTTACATCGTTTTAGAAATTGTTCATACGTAGAGCATGCTTTTGCGTATCGAATCAACTGAAATATATAAACTACGTATGCAGGTGACGAAGGTATATTGCTGCATATGTAAGGGAAGTTGATGATAGAAAAGTTAAAGTCATCACATTTATCATAGAGCTTGGTTGTTAAATTACCATTAACGTCTTTTTCAAGTTAAATATCTAAGTATGAAACAGATGCGTCAGACTCTGTGGTATCTTTTATCTCAAATTCAACAGGATATATCGTATTGACAAAGGAATGGAAATTACCATGTTGTGAATTGACAATACGTCGTCGATATGTATCTAAATGTCGAGTTGAACCTCTGATATTTTGAGGTCTGTGAATCTCTGCTCCAAAGTATTGTCTAAAAGGCATTTGAGCTTGAATACTCTTCATTACATCCATTTATTTCATTTTTCTTAATTAAGCATTTCTGAGACTGTTTACAGGGCTTTAATTTAAAAAAAAGAGTTATTGTAAGTAAAATGCAGGAAAATGTAAAATGGAATTATTTTTTTAATCAGATTTCTAGCCATTAATTAAACCACAATAAAAATATGAATCATATTTCCTGCACAAGTAAAATACCAGGGTCTTTTTTTTTTATTTTTTGTACATGAATATACCCCTTAAAAGATCAAGTAAGACATTTATCTTATTTTTCATAAAAACCAGATTGGGGGATTTGTGTTCCTTCTAGTATTCAAGATTTACTGAAAAATGTATTTTTTAGATCCTAATGAAGAAATTCATACATTTTGGATTGTCAATGATACAGCAAAGATATTTTGGGCGAAGCCTGGCTTTTTTGTAAATAACACTGATACCATTGGAGGAATATATTGTGACTGGACTAAAGGACAAGGAAAGTTAGACGATTGATCTTAAACTTAATCGTTTCTTGCACACTTAAGTGGACATACATGTTTCTAAATTATTTTTTTTGAAGATGTTCCCACAATTGGTCTCAAGAAGCGTGATGGCAATTTAAAATTGTTTTTATTTTACAGGATATGGGTCAAATTGCATTCACAACGAAAGCTGAAGTCATTTCCGGAGATTCAGACCTCACTGACATCTGGAGACGAAGTGGGTTGGGTTGTTAACCAGACTCAGTGTCACTGCCCGGGGGGCTGCCAGGACGGCATCATGGGAGACACCATCAGAGGTAGTCTATTTGTCAACATTTTCAATGCACCGTCTATTTGAACATAAGCGAAAATTTAGTAAATGAAAAAAAGTCATGATAACAATTATTGGTCGATCTAAAAAAAAAAAAACTACCGATATGTACTGATCTATAAACCATGCATAAAACACGGACCTCCGGAAATTTCAGAAATAGGATCAGGTGCCTTGGAAGGGTTTTTACCCCATGTGTAACGGGCACACAGAAAATGAGCCCTATGTATTATTCACTTAGACATAAATTCAAATATTGTTTAGTACATGACGTTCAAGTTGGTGCAAGACCAAAATCAAGATATGGGTCATCATAATGTATCGTAGATTTCAATTTGTTCAATAAAATATAGATATAATTAAATCAAGATAAGCAAACAAGGACTTCTAAAATCAGAGATGGGATCATTTGGCATGGAGGGGCAAGCATCCCCTGTAAACAGGTCGCAATTGACGTGTGCACCTCGTCATGATCGGGAAATACCGAGAAGTAAATTCCATCGTAATTTCATTGTGTAAATAATGGCCTAACCATCATTATGAAAATGTCAGTCAGTATTTGACTTAATGATAAATTTTATATGCTGCCAAAGTCATTGTATCGACCATATTACTTACGAAATTATGAAAGTTCTTTGGCAAATCAGTGTGTAAATAATAGCCTTACAATTCTGGTAAAAACATCAGTCAGCATTTGACTTCATGATAGATTGTATTTCAGTACCGAGTTAAAAACTAGAAAATGATTACCCATTCTTCAGTGACTTGTCTCGTTCAGAATTTATTCGAACATAGAGCAAACTACCGCGAACCAAAGAGGATTCCTTGTCAGCTGCACATTAAGTAGTAGTTAAAACTGAAAAGCCGTTACTTTTTAGTGACCTTTTAGGTGTATTTCAATTATCTTTCAGTTACCTTTCAGCCCCAGTTGATACATACAAGTTGTACCCATCCAGTGTAGACGTTTTATTTATCTTTCAGTTAACTTTCTATATTCTTGCCATCATCTCCAAGGCACCTTTTAGCGACCTTTCGTTTATTCTTCAGTCGTCATTCGAGAACTTTATTTTGCTTTTCATTGGTATATAAATCACCTTTTCGTACTGAATTTAAAATATTATTGAAATCTTTAATTAAATATTCAGAATGTTGTAAGAGTTTTCAGATTGGCATTCATGTGTTGTACTTATAATGGCTTGATGTTCAATTATGTTTTAATTGTTTACTAAACTTTTAAACTTGTTTGAATATATAATATAAAGTATATGTCTAAATATAACAATTCTACTGTTAATTCTTGAAAAAAAGTAATTAAAGATTTCTATTTGTTTCATAAAAACAAAACAAAATAAACGAAAACTATATCAATCCAATATTCTTATCAGCAAATTAGTAATTTTAAAAGAACTTTTTTCTTTTTGTAAAATAGCTAAATCTATAAGTGTTTTATTTATCCTTAGTTTCTTTTAAAACCTCGATTAGTTTAGTCAATTCATAGAAAAATGAGGATATTGGTGTTCCTGCTTTTAAGGTATTTCCATCATCACAATCTTATGGGTTCAAAGTAGAAAAACTGCATTTATTTTCACTGAATATAGTTTAAACTAATTATTGCTAAAAATGAATATGCCATCCCCCTTAAGATGTAAAACTTAAATAAACAGGAGCATATGCTAACATAAGATGGTCGTTTAATATTAGTAAATAGTAGCGAAAACATGAGGTTAAAACTGGTTCAAATATATAATTCTGATGCTGAAAGTTCTAAAATAATTGTTTCTGTGCAAATACGGTATGTTTAAAATGTTAATAAGAGGGTAAAAAATTTACATTAGAAGTACGATAAAGAAAACTACTGACTGAAGATACATGAGAAGGAGTTTTTGCCCTAAAATCCCTCTGAAATGTATCTACCATTTAGTCGACAGAATGGTAACTGCACTGTATGAAAATATCACGATAAAGGCGATGTCCTTTTGGTGATATTTCAGCAAGTATTATGTTATTATGGTATTATGGTATTATTCCATCGACTGAATGGTGTATTTCATCCTAGCTGTGCTTGTAGTTTAAGACGTATTTCATTCATAATATACAAAGAAGTATACAATATGAATATAATATGAATATGGATTGAACAGCAGGCCAAGGACCTATATTATTTCTCTTCATTTGAGATCAAAGTTCAAATGTAAATACTGTAGATATTTGAAGTTTTACAAAGACATGTATTATAAACAATTGTGCTTGTAGAACTTAGCTCATAAAATCTATGTGAAGTCTAATGCTGACTGTTTTCCATACAGTTCAAGATCAGCCTCTTTTTTACATTTAAGTAGTGTAGATTCAAATCTGATCAAAACTTGACCGCTAGGGGGGTAGGCCACAAAGGGGTTGTCAAAATGTTTTAGATAAGAATATAAAGGAAAAAAAATATTTACAAGAACAGAAAACCCATGTAGTGAAACGTCTTACGTTCATGGTTGTCTAACTATAAAGCTAAAGGATAAACGTGATGACTCTAACTTTTCAATCGTCAACTTCTCTTATTCATGCAGCCTTATACCTTCATCACCTGCATGCGGAGTTTATATCTCTCAGTTGAATCGATACCAAAGAACATGCTTTACGTAGCAGAAAACAGGCTGATCGGTCATGTGGCAATTTTTTTTTTAAACCCAATAAAAGCACTAAGACCAATATCCCTGACGTTCTAGATAGTATATAGGGAGAAACAATTTTAGAAAATACTTAGATTTTCCTCACTGAAAATGTCACAAAATGGCGTTGAGGAACATTTTACGATAAATTTTTGTGTTGAACTCGGGAAAAATTCTGATTAATATCTCAATACGTTAAATGAAATACTGGTTTGTCAAAAGACGTGTATGAACGTGTACGTGATACATAGGGTATTTTAATGATAGAGACACTTTATCGAACGACGATGATTTGTTAAAAAAAACTGGATTTCACTAAAATTCTGATTTAGAATTTAGAATACCATTATACGAGTTTAAAAGCTTGTCAATATTAAAAAAAAGAAATTCAAAACATTGACAAACAAAAGTATGAAATGGAAAAATGATTACCAAAATAAATTTTGAATGTTTATTGGACCATATTCTGTGAATTGGAAGAGTATTTATTAAGAAACTCAGGACGCTACTTATTTTATGTTAAATAAAGAGTGATCCGTGCTTACAAAACACGTTGTTTTAAAAATTGAATCACATGAATTTTATTTAATCACATCGAATGAAACACATTTTCAAAAGAAATATGTTTACATATGAAAATGTACGCACAACCTTCGAAAATGTTATGTTCAGGCAATTAATGCATACATGTAGGAGCGCGGAGAATTTCCTGATTGACCTGTGAGTTGTCAAACTTCTACTAATACTTGTTATTGGTTGATTTTATCTAATTGTGACCAGCAATGTTCAGTTTGATTTTAGTGCAATAAAAATAATAACAGTGGATTAAAAAAACATTAAAACAGCCAACCAAAGCTGATAAAAAGTAATGTACCAAATGGCAACTTGAGGACAGAAAAATATGTTGACATGGTGTTTTTTTTTTCAACATTCCGTTCTTGGTATTTTTGGAACTTTAAGATCTTATATATGAAAGAAACAATGTCTATAATAAAAACTGCAACCCTTAAAGCTGATTGGACACAGATGTGAATGCTATAGCAACATTTAAGTCATACTATTATACCTTTTGAGAAACCATGAACATCAAATTTGTCTCAGGCATATCTTATTTGTGATTTTCTAAAAACAAAATTGAATTCAAATTTGCAGGTTTCAAAGTTATGAAAGACGGGAGTATCAATTTCTCTACCTCAATGACAACAATATTTCCGCTGGCCTGGAACTATATCCGACTCATCACATTTGTTCACATTCATGCAAATAACACTGCAACATTTGTAACAAGACATTTAGATGCACCGACATGGGAACAGGATGGACTTGATGTAATGCACTGTCCGATACACTCGGAACTGAACGCAGAAGGAGCTAGATTCTATGTAAAAAGAATGTAAAATTGTGATCGTTCTCAGATATAGCAGTTCAAGAAAGTTTTATAACTGTTAATTCTCAATTAAATGATGAAACGTATGAAGTAAATTTAGGTTCCGTGGTAAAAATGTGTTCTCTATAGTTGTCACTTTCCATTTGCTATTTTTAAAAATTTAATTCTCCATAACAGTATTCGGATCAATGTCGAACTGCCAACGTAAACTAATAATTAGTAATGAAATAAATGTAAATTATAATGAACAGCATTCAAGCTCAGAAGTCATTAAAACAATACAAATCAGGAGCAGAGCAAACGCGGACTCCAAAACATCGGAGGTGGGATCAGGTGCCATGGAGGAGTGAGCATCCTCTGCCGACCGGTCACACGCGCTATGTGCTCTTTGTCATGACCGGGAAATAACGGGAAAATCCGTCGTCAATTCAGTGTGTAAATAATAGACTAACAATTAGTATGAAAAAAGTTAGTCAGCATTTTACTCAATGATAAAATGTATTTGCTGATTAGGTCATTGTATCGCCCATAGAACTTATGAAATGATGACTTTTATCGAGACTGTCAATATTCTTGTTTCATCAACTTGTTTGTAAATAATATACGTTCTTTTAGAAATTGTCCATACGTAGAGCAGGATCAACTGAGATATATGAACCCCGCATGCAGGTATTAAAGGTATAATGCTGGATTAGTAAGGAAAGTTAAACAATATTTATGAATTTATTATAGCTGTGTCACAATGTTTCCAGTCTGTAATCATTTTGTTAAATGTAAAAAAAAGTTTAGAGCTATTGATTACAGCAATTAAATTGCCTACGTCTTTTGGTATGTTAAATGCATTGGTTGAACCTAAAGTAGCAATAACAGAAAATGGAAATTAAGACTCATAGACCCGCTGATATGAAAGATAAAGAAGATTGGCGCATTTGGCGTGTGATCTGCAGGAATCATTTGTACGAAACATTAATGGTTTAAATGTCCATGATTTGGTTGGCTGAACATAGCTGGTCATATTTTACAAACACGTCCAGAGGTTTTTTTTCATTTAGTTTGAAAGTGTGAGATTGTATCATTTTTGTCCGTTTTTCCTGGAGGGTACTATAACATAGTAATGTTTCACAAAAAATAAACACCTAACATACTTAATGCATATAGATACATGATACGTGTACATGTATATTATAGAATAGAAGATTGGAATTGATTTCGCTCGAGAACCAAACTGAATAAAAATTTATCTAATTCAAAATTTTGATACATCAGTACATAAAACGAAACTGACAAAATAAATGGTTGTTTGCATGAAAAAAAAACTAAGTAATTAACGCCCCATGCCAGGCTCGAACCAAAAACTTTTCAATAACAGTGCACTGAACATATAGCCCAACTCACTGAGCTATCACCGCTTCACATTCATAGATGATTTTAAAAGGACAAAGAAGCACCACATTCACACGTTTGGATTTTATGGGAAAAGTTCATTTTTCATGGTCTCTGGGTCTTCTCTCCATTTTTTAAAAAAGTGTATTCGTTCCTTTGAGTTAAAATACACACAAATAACGTTTCAAAATTATGGAGAGAAGACCCAGAGATAGAAAAATTTTAGAAAAACGTGTTTAAAAATGTACCATTTTGTACCAATGTTTGATCTGGCCAATTTTAAAGTTATTTTTTTAGAAAATCAAAGCTCAATTTCGGGAAAATATTTTCCTTTCCTGTTGCACAGGAACTCGATAATAAAAGAAATGTTAAAATTTCATGTGACATGTCGGTAAAATTTTCACTTTTCAATTACGCCCAGATTCCTGCCGAATGCCAATCAAAAGGGCCCTCGTTCTTTTTCTTTTATATACTACTTTTATTCATTTTTATACAAAACTGTCAAGTTACGCCCATATCTGTCGAACATTTCGTTGAAAGGTATGCTAATTTTTTTTAATCTTCGATTTCTCTTTGAATGTATAAAAAGAGAACGAACAGTGATTGATTGATTGTATGTTGTTTAACGTCCCTCTCGAGAATTTTTCACTCACATGCAGACGCCACAACTTGCCAGTGGAGAGCTACAATTTTGTCCTCGGCAATCAGGGCCATTGATCAGTGAGGAATCATTTCGGGGCAGCACCTACGGCGACACGGGACCTCGGTTTAAACGGTCTCATCCGAAGGACCGGTCTCCATGTCCCACAGTGGTATTTTTTCGAACACGCGACATAAGGATCGACTCCTTACTTTGCGACTCTAGAGCAGACGCTCTAACAACTGTGCCACGCGGGCGAATAGTGATTGAAAAAAAAACTATAAACAATTCCAAGACGTGAGGAAGGCATGAAACACGGACTCCTCGAGGTTCAAGTGGGATGGAATCGGTTGCCTTGGAGGAGTAAGCATCCTCTGTAGACCGGTCACAGCCACCAAGAGCACTATGAGTGGATCAAGAGTCAATTCAAGGTTTTATAAATGTTCAGGTGGCAGGGGATAGTTTCGTACTAAAGACCCGGTCTTTCTTTAAAAAAAAACTGAGATATTCCCTGTTCGATGTGATATTTTATGTAGGAAAAAGACTAGAATAATTATGGGACACGGTTGCAGTGAAGCAGAGTGCTTGCTGGAAAAAAAGTTATATGCAACATGTAGTCATTACTATGACACTTAGCATATACAGAGTTGTGAATGCGAAACTAAGAACCGTGGTCAGTTGCAGAGGAAATTCAGCAGGAAAAGTCGGAGGCCTAATCAGAAGAAGGTGTGTATCTCAGAGGGAAGTTGAATGGCTCCATATCTTTAGGGCATAGATTGATTTACAGAATACTGCGTGTTTTATCCTGCTTGCTCGGGCTTGGGGGTGGGCTGTATGGGTGCGACTTAGGCCAAAATCTTGAAAGAAAAGCCAAAATCTGGGTAGTCATGGGTGCACTCTAATTGGCAGATTACATGTACTTTGTTGAAATAATTTGTGAGTCATGGGCATACGTAGTGTAATTAATTATCCACTGGAAAAATGTTTCTATGTACATGTTTTTTATGGATCGCATGTATATGTGTACCCATCAGCATATGTTTAGCATAAAAAAACTATCCCCGATCACCTCACAAGAATGGTATTTTGTGCTTTTCATCTTTTACAGAATAGTATCACTTGTATTATTATTCATGTACCCGTTCAAGTTTATTCTAGTTATTTAAGTATTTAAAATAAAATAAAGAATGACTGGAACCATGAAAAAGTATTGTAAATGAGAAATAATTAAGTGAGACGTACCTTCACAAAAAGATGAGAACATGTACAATGCTATGTATTGTCAAATGGATTGATATTTGAGGTCATTGTGATAAAAGGGTGTTCATGTGATCAAATTTTCTGAGACCAAAAAGAAGCAGATTACTTTTTTCACCATAAGACTGCTCGTTTATCTATTTTGTTTAATACGCTTGGTATTTTTCCAGGTTTACCTGCAAATACCTACCCCCAAAGTGCTGGAAATTTCAAATTTCAATTAAAAGCTGCATTCAGTTACTTCTTATAAACAGGATTAGGGGGATGAGATTTTCCGGATTTCTTCATAAAAGTACACTCACTTGACCTGCATAGGTTTTTGATAATTGTCACTTCGATATAGATATATATTATATTCTATTTTTATAATTATGTACCGTTCAATTTCGACAATATTTAAGTGAAAATTGTTACGTTTTATTAATGTAATTGGTCTAAAAATCACACAGATGTGCACGTAGACTTGCTGGCAATTTCATACAAAATATATCTATATGCAAGTCCTCTTGTTTTTACACATCAAAGACATTAACAAACAAAAATAAATTCTATAACATTTTTAAAAAGCTTTAAAAACAACAAACTACAGTTACAATTTGATACCCTATATATTTTTCCCATTTTGAGAAGACATTATGATGTTATAATGTGCGTGTTCCCTTTCTAAGGAAGAAATTCTTCAAAATCATATGTCGGTTTTGAATATTTTTATAATCCCGAACAACCAAAATAAATATGAATTAAAATATTTATATTGGATTCAGAAACTTCATAAAAATTCTTACAAACAAAGATACATAGCGGTTTCCAGTAAATGTTCAACCAAGCATCTTTCTTTACTTGTCATAAAAGATATTAACAGTAGTGAAGGAGAAATTTCTAGAGTATTGTGAAAAAATATATTCGAGAAGTGAAGTAAATCAGATGTGGATGCCTAAAAACTCAAAGATACTTTTGGAAAACTTTTAATCACAAGATTTTACCAAAATCAACAGCTTAAAAACTTACGACACACACCATTCCAACGATCAATGAAAGTCCATGGTTTGTTTCTTTTTTTATTATTAAATTGACAACTGGTTTTTTAATGGAACTCGTAAATTTACTTACATTGTCATTGGTGATTTGCAAAATTATTTTATTAACACAGACATTCTGATTGTACACCCAGGTACTCTGAAGTTGACATAAAAGTATGTTTGAGTTTCTGATTGACAATATATATGTTGTTTTTGGAGACCAGGACTTCCAACAATCTATTGGAAATCAAATAGGTATCAAATGCGCCCCGTTCCTAGCAGACCTATTTTTGTATTCATATGAAGCAGAAGTTGTGCAAAACCTTATTCGTGAAAATAAGATAACACCTGCTGTGGCTTTCAACTCGACATTTAAATATATCGACGGCATATTGTCAATTAACAATGTTTATTTCCATTCTTAGGTCGATACAATATATCCCGGTAAGCTCGAGATAAAAGAAACCACAGTGTGACACATTTGTTTCATATTTGGATATTTTACTTAAAAAAGATCGTAAATGGTACTCTCAAAATAAAGCTATATGACAAACGTGTTAACTTTAACTTTTCAATCGTTAACTTTCCTTACTTATGCAGCAATATACCTTCATCACCTGCATAAGGAGTTTTATATCTCTTACTTGATTCAATACGCAAGATTATGCTCTATGTATGAACAATTTCTAAAACGAGACAAAGAATTAACAAACAAGTTGATGAAACAAGAAGATCAGCAGCCTTTTCAAAAGTTTTCTGTTCGTAAGTTCTATGGTCGATACATTATGGTCTTGTCACGAAATACTAGTATACAATTTGTTATTGAGTCAAATGCTGAATGACGTACTCATACTTATTATTAGTCCATTATTTACACACTGACTTGACGACGGATTTTCTCTTTATATCCCGATCGATCGGGAAAATGAGCACATAGCGTGTGTGACTGGTCGGCAGGGGATACTCACTCCTCCATGCCACCTAATCTCCTTTCCGATGTTTTGAAGGTCCGTGTTTGCTCTGCTCCAATTTTTATATTGTTTCATTGACTTTTGAGCTTGCATTGTATTCCATACACAAAAAAGGAATTAAATTAATTTCAAAGTAAGCCTAGCGGAAAGACCGAAGTAAATGTTGAATTAATTATGTAATAATTATTTTCAATCTGACAGAAAAAGGTTATGTAAAAATTACTTTGTTATGGGTTTCTAAGAATAACAGAGTTCGTTCTTTATAATGCTTTTTACAGAACAATGTTATTATTGTATATATCTTCTGTCAATATTAAACCTACATGATCAATTCAAGTTAAAATTTCTATTCATGGAATTTTAAAGGATTGAAGTTAGGAAAAGACACTAATAGACTTAGTTTACATCTGTTGTATCTTCTTGCAATTTAATACTTGAAAGCTCACTATGGTGAGGCGATGTGTCATCCTTTTTTTTCACACCTACATGTAATATGTTTTTGATTCAATGTTTTATATGTTGATTTTCACGCATATGTTGGGTATTTACATGGTCTAAATCCTTGCATTTCTATACATTTTAATTGTATAATTTTTTGATTTTCCGTTTATTTTGTCATACAAATGCCAATGAACTACAAAACCTATTGTGAATATATTTTTGTCCGAGGTATCTGATTCTGGTATAACTAGTACTTTAAGTAAATGTTTTTCATTTTTTAACTCTGTAATGAAAACGTTTAAGAAGTCTTAACTGTTTATCTATATTTACATATGTATCACTGACCTACATCAGGAACCTTTCGAACCATGTCTCCGTTGATCCATATCTTTTGTATCAAATTATTACACTAAGCGTAAACATACAAACAGAAAGATATTTTACTAATTTGGAGGTGAATGGTTCATAATACAATGTGTTCCACCATTCTCTATTTTTAAGTATTATTAAGGAAAAGAAAGTGTTGTTTATACTTTAAAAAGAAATAAATTTCTTTATATTCAGAATTCTTGACCTTTTCTATTAGATAGCACACCAGCTTTATCGACATGTACTAAGAGGAATACATTCTACAAACCAAAGCTATGGTTAGCGTAAACCTTTTGTCCTTAATGTCACTGATTTATATTGTGGAATGTCAAAAGTAAGTCTGAATCTTTTTTGTGATAAGCTTACTTCTCCATGGCACCTGATCCCAGCTCTGATGTTTTTATAGTTCTGTGTTTGTCAGGTCTTTTTAACAACCATATAATATATGAAATGCTGATTTTAAACAAGTTTGTTTAAATTATAATATCAGGTAGTCTGTCAGTAGCTTCGGTTAAAAAATACATCTAAAATAGATTATGCTCTTATGTATCGAATTACTTTGGAGACAAAACCGGTATATGCAGATGATAACGTTTTACCGACCCTAGCCTCATTTTCGATTTCTATGCGCGATCGACTTTTGAATTGATACTTAAACAAGAAGATAGCAGTGTAAAAGTTTATGTCATCCCATTTTGTTTAAGGAATGAAGCTTATTTTACCGAAGGATGTTATACGATATAACATAGGGACAGTTTACGCTTTATTAGCGGTTTATAAAAAAAACATAAACTGGCCGAAGTTATATTATATCTTATATCATAGGTTAAAATATGCTTCATTCCTAGTAATTTTATTTCGGTGTGGACAATAAGACAGGGTTTCCTCCAAAAATGGCTTCAAATTAAGCATATTTTAAAAGTAACGTCAAACGGAGTAGGCCTAGTATATTTTTGACGTTACTCTCTGTAACGTAGGAAACCTTTGTTATTTAATATAAACTAACTCTTTTTTATCCAATCAAATCACGTTATACAACCAAAATTAGATCATCTCATACTGTAATGAACATTAGACTGCATTAACTTTTAATCATTGCAAACAGTTACATGTACAAAAAATCCCTTTTAACTTCAAAAGTGGGTATCAAAAAGCACATTTCTCATTGATATGAATTTTTTTTTAAATATTTGTTTTAAATTTCATTTCCATCATTTAATATGAAGCTATCGAAATAAATCCACCTTAAAATTCATTTTAACAATTCAAATTTGGAGGATAGCAAATATTGACCTCATGTGCGGATACATCAGATGCCATGGAGGAGTAGGCATCCCCTATCGACCGGTCACACCCACCGTGTGCTTCTTGTCATGCCTGATCGGATTAACGATTAATGAATAAAACAATTTACGTGATAGCACTTTGACTAAAAGGATTGTTACTCAAAAGGAGAGGGCTTATGGTATCATAAGATTTGGACACATTAGAAATATTAATGTTTCGTTCTGCGTTCAGTATGTTTAAATACCATCCCTACTATACATTTGGTCTATACACTCAGTCTATTAACGATACTTTTTTGTTTAGACCTATTAAGTTGGATTCTTATCATTCCCTTATTTCACACATGGAGGAAGGGGCAGATATCAGTTTCTTCTTTAACACTGCTAGTTGTGCACCATCCTCAGTTTCAAATACAGCATCATTGATATCCAGTTCGGAATATTTCCCTGTATTTGGAGGTGAACTCAAGTTATTTATTTCCATAAATACATCAAACGAAAAAACAGGACAGACGTTTTTCAGTCAAGTCCGGTTCATTGATCAAAAACCAAACGGTTAGTGTTATTTGTGTTCTTTTTCCCTGAACTTTCATTTATGATATGTCAGGTAAAGCAGAGAATGAAAGACTTTTGAAAAAGAATAATACCTAGAAAAAAACATATCAGTAACTGAATTTATTGTACTGATCTTTTGATCTGAATAGCAAACTGCTTAGAAAGCAAGTAAAGGAAATACTCAAAAATATTGTTTAAAATCCTCTTGATAATTAAAGGAAAGTGGAAATTTAATTCCTTTTTTTTTTTTGTGAGATTTGTTAAAAGTACTTATTTTTAATTTTTTTTAACAGTGTTGAATGAGGAAATAGAAACAATATGGATTGCCAATGATACGGCTTTTATATTTTGGGGGAAACCTGGCTTCTTTGTGAACAATACGGCTGATATTGACCTAGTAGCTTGTAGCTGGACAAAAGGAGAAGGGAAGTATGAAAACTTAACCTGTAAGAGAAAAACTACTTATTTTAATTTAATTTGTCGACATTTTAAATCAGCCATATAAATCTACCTTGTTAATAGAAGGCATGTTTATGTTTGAGTCACTGTACGCCCATATTAGATATGTATACTCACCGTCAATAGAAACGCACCACCCTAATTTTAGGGGTGAAAATTATATACGGGATATAACTATGTACCAAAAAAGTTAGGACATCTTTTACTTTGCCAAATCAGTTATTTAACGATTGAATGATTTTCATTCCATTACCGGAAGTTGATTTTTAGCCCCCTGAACAGAAATCAAAAATTAGCATTTTTAATAAAATTATTGACAATATTTTGGGTTTTCAAGCTTTTGTACCTGTTAATTTTCTTGTACAAAAGTCCGCCTTCTTTCTCTTCCGGATGTGATGCCTGTATTTCCTCAAAGTAACTGAAAGCACACATTTTCATTGCTTATATTGGAAATTTTCAAAATAAAGAAAAGGGAGAGTTCCAGATGCAAATATACACTACATAACGACTAATCGGGCTCATGTGTTTTAAAAGCATGAATGACAGTTCCTTGACCGGAAGTCCAAGGGTTACGACACTACGCCAAGTTAGAGAAAATTCGACCTCAGTATCTGAAAAACAGGCATTTAAAAAAGGACAAGAATATTTATTTCGCATAGATTAAGACATTAATAAACGTAATGCATGGTAGAATTCGGGCTGCTTATGTTGTACCTGGCGGACTAGCACGTTTTAATTGAATGGTCGGAAGGGGGGATGTTCTAGAGTTATGTGTTACTTTATAAGGTTTAAAGATAAGATTAAGAATAAATACATAAATGTAAAAAGTAAATTTACAAAACAATGATACTTCATTTAAACGTTAAATGTTATCTTTAGACCTTAGAAAGTAACACATAACTTTTAAAACATCCCCCCTAGCGACCATTCAATTAAAACGTGCTAGTCCGCCAGGTACAACATAAGCAGCCCGAATTTGTTTATTAATGTCTTAATCTATGCGAAATAAATATTCTTGTCCTTTTTTAAATGCCTGTTTTTCATTGGATTTTCTCTAACTTGGCGTAGTGTCGTAACCCTACTTCCGGTCAAAGAACTGTCATTCATGCTTTTAAAACACATATGTTTCATGTAGTGTATATTTGCAGAAACTTCCCTTTTATTTTGAAAATTTCCAATATAAGCAATGAAAATGTGTGCTTTCAGTACTTTAGGAAATACAGGCATCACATGTGGCTTTTATACAAGACTTATAATTAACAGGTACAAAAGCTTGAAAACCCAAAATATTGTCAATAATTTTATTAAAAATGCTAATTTTTGATTTCTGTTCAGAAAATCAACTTCCGGTAATGGATCAATAAAATAACTGATTTGGCAAAGTAAAAGATGTCCTAACTTTTTTGGTACATAGTTATATCCCGTATATAATTTTCACCCCTAAAATTAGGGTGATGCGTTTCTATTGACGGTGAGTATATTTCTATTAATCCCTGAACACATTCCAAAAACTGTAAACCAATTATCGGGTGTCAGGATGAAAAAAAGAAATTATTGCAAACACATCTGAAAAAGACTTCGATTATTGTAATTTTTTCAAAGCATATGGATGAAGCAGAACAGAGAACAAAAACATCTTACATCATTCAATGATATTAAGGCTGTTTTGACTTCCGGTGAAAAGGTGCGCTGGATCGTAAATGGAGGATGTAAATGTCCACCTGATGTTGACGTGTGTGGGGACGGTTCCATTGGTGATACCATTAGAGGTAGCTGACAATAAACACATTGCAATAACGTTCAAAACCAAAGGAGGTCCGTGTTTCTCTGCTCCTATTTTGTATTGTTTATTGGATTTTTGCGCTTGAATACTGTTGGTTATCTCCATATGTTTTGTTTAAGAAACTTTTATAGCTATGATGACTAACGGTTTTTATTTAATTTGTGGCGTATGAATCAAAGATTTTTAAAACTATACTAGAGAAAATCAGAATATCGATAAAATTTTGGTAAAATCAGTACAAAACAACTACTAAGAGGCTTAACTAAAGTCAATATGTTTCATATTGTTAACATAAGGTTTTGTTGTTGGGTTTTCATTAGGTCTTTCACAAGCAAAAAACCAAAATATGGGATAGATGTTCCAAAATCTGTGGTATTTTATTTCTTCTCAATTAAAAGTTTTGAAATAACCTTGTGTCATATGAATAAAAGATATTCACATGTTTATGTGTGTGTGTGTGGGGGGGGGGGGGCTGTGGGGTGGAGGAGGTTATTTACTCAGAGAAATTCCAATACTCTTATCTCTTCTCTGCTTATCATCCCTGACGAAGATTATAGCAATCCATTGGGTAAATAGTTTACTTTCTAAAATGGCACAATTTTCTTGTATACTTGAAATTCAAGTATGCAAAAAACAGAAGGAAACCCCAAAAGATTGAATATTAAGAATTTTTATTTAACTCTAAATGCTAAAGGTAATTCAAACAATACTAAAATTCAAATTGTAACAGAAAACTTCAATGTAAGTGTGACCATGCCCCCTTAAAGTTTCAATATTTGTAAAAATTAAATTCACAGGTCATGTTTTTAAAGCAAGCACATTTTTAATTTTATATCTGTCATCTTATATGTATGTTCCTTTAGCATGGTGTTTATTTCTCGTTTTTAGATTTCAAAATCATGACGGATGGTTCTTTAAGTTTTTCTACATCCATGACAATCCATGCTTTTCTTTCTTGGCGGTATACTCGCATTATTGTTTTTGGACATGTTTACGATAATAACACGGCCAATCTAACCATTTCCTACCTGGATCCCACCACCTGGGATGATACAGAAGATCACGTCATTTCATGCCCAATAGCGTCAGAGAACTCAACAGAAGGAGCAAATTTTTTTTATTGTTAGTTCATAAGTGCATGTATATATAATTATAATAAGTGCATGTATATATACTTATATTAGTGATTGTTTGTTTATTTGTTTTTTGTTTGACGATTTACGGCCGAGAAGGACTTGTGTGAAAGAGAAAGATTCTCGCAGACACATTTTAATTTCAATTGCTGTTATGCATAATTATTAAAAACAACCTTAGCAAACACACACAGAGGAAAGGAAAGTTAATTATATACACATGTTTCTTGATTCAAACGTTTTCTGTCTCATTATATAGTACATAGTGCAGTGAAAAACAGATATTTAGTTTATATTAGGTAAGAATTGAATTAATAGCCATCAAGCTCAGAACCCATAAAATAGAACAACCTGGAAGCAGATCTAACGCAGACGTCTAAAAAATTAGAGCTGGAACAAGGTGCAGTGGAAGAAAAAGCGTTCTCTGCTGACGTCACACCCGCCGTATGGTCCATCTCGTGACTTGGAAAAACGAAATCAAAAGTATTTTGAGAATTCAGTGTGTAAGCAATGACCCAACGATTAGTGTGTAAAAGGTCTAACATCAGTCAGTATTTGCTAGTCATTTAAAATGAAGATATTTAACAAAAATAAATGGTCCAATAGGAAATGACTATTTCACATGTGAAATTTTTTTGAATATTATTCCTAAATAGATATTGAATATAATAATACTTTTTTCCTTTTCCAACATGTATGAAAGGGCGAGTGTCTGATTAAGTTTGGTATAATTTCATCAGATCGGCTGCTAACATATTAAGCATGTCAAAAAAGTACTTTCACAATTCAAAGCATTCATGCAAGGAAAGCACGGGTTACTGTGAAAACGTCTTGCGTATTTGTGTATTTGTTATCAAAGTAGTTTAATTTTTTTTATCAATGACATATACAATTCTCCAAATTGATCACACGTAAAGACGTAAATCCCATATGCAAGTGATGTGGATGTGTTACTGCCTACGTAAGGGAAGATCAAGAGACATGTTACCATTAACGTCTTTTTGCAGTAAAATATCAGTTAAGTGACAATATATGTTTAATATGTCTATACGTCAAATCAGCATATGAAGGAAGGCAATTATTGTAAACTGATAATACGTCATAGGAATATTTATCTATATGTCGATTTGACTTTTTCTCTTATATAGGAATTTGAATTTGTTAAGCTTCGTTTGAACATTAAATTTTTTTTTCAAGATTTTTTTTTTCAAATGATTTATGACAAGGTGTAAATTAAATATGCAGGTCCAATGTAATCGAAAAAAGCATCTGTCTATGATGTATACCGGCCATTTATGAAACATTGTATGAGGTGTCGAAAGTCTGATTAATTTTGGTAAAATTGGGATGTGGAGACCTGTCCTTCGGATGAGACCGTTTAAATCGCGTGTCGCAGAAGGTGCTGACACGAAAAAGATCCCTCCCTGCTCAATGGCCCTAATGCCTAGGTCACATTTAAGCCGATGGTCGGGCGACAAAATTTTTCTGGTCTTGTCGGCTGAAAGATCAGGATCGGCCGACCCAGTATCGGGCGACACGGAGCAGTCACATTATTTCCTAGGGACACCGATTACTTGGATAAATAACACAAAAAATCTTTTTTCTTTAGAAATCAGGAATATTTTTTTCATAGATCTATATTCAGATAGGTGACGTGAGTAATGTTTGCAAGGCAAAGTGGCAGAATCTTATAAAATTGTGACTAAATGTTGAAAATGTGTGCAAAATTTTGTATGGAATTGCATAAAAACAACAAATGGTGCATATCTAAGCAGCAAAGAATACTTAGGATTTCTTCATATCTTACAGATTAATTATTTATGTTATTTCCGTTCAAAAAATATATATAAATCCATGCATCAAAATTTTGTTTGTGTTATGTATCCTTAATAGGTTAAATATTCACAAGTCGGCCAATCGTCGCCCGATCATCGAGCTCTGAGCTGCAGTTTGATTTTAACCGTCGGCCTAAATTTTAAACACCCTTATTGTCCAACGACGGACGACCGACTTAATAAACTGACCGCCGATGGTCGGACGATGATCGAAGGTTGCTTGACGGATAAATTAAATGGAGGAAATCGGCCACCGACGAAGAAAAAATTATAACTTGGACCGATGGACACAAAATTGGTCGGCCGACAAAAAAAGAGGTCAAAATCGGCCAAGACAACGGCCGATGAACTGACGACTGTCACCCGAAGAATCCCATTTTTGCTTCAAAACCCGTCGGCCGTTGGTCGTTTTTGGAAATGTGACTGGGGTTTAAGTGCCGAGTTTAGGACAAAATTTGCAGCTCTCCATCGGCAAATGGTGGCTTCTCTATATGAGTGAAAAATTCTCGAGAGGGACGTTAAACAACATACAATCAATCAACAATAATATTTCATACAATACAGTTAAACAAAATGTTTTAGGGGGGGGGTTACCAAAAGCAAATTTCGTATAGTAAGCAATGATTAAAAGTTTCAACTAATATTCCCTAGGTCACATTTAAGCCGATGGTCGGGCGACCAAATTTTTCTCGTGTTGTCGTCTAAAAACATTATCGCCCGACAGTGGTATCAGGCGACGCGGAGCAATCACATTAATTCTTTAGAATACCGATTTTAAATTATCGAAAATTAAATAATTCTAAGTCGACCAACAGATGCTCGTTCATCGCTGGCTAAAGTAGTATCAGTTACATAATCCAGCGATGGGGTATACGAAAAAGTTTGATTTAAACCTTTTTCATCTATAAATAAGAGATCTTGAATTGTGGCTTTTTCGTTGAAAGTTGATCTAGTTGTATGTAAAAGTTTTTAGATCATCCATCAAAAGTAAGAAATATAATGCTGAAGTGTTAATTACTAACATGAAAGATTTACTGATTTCATTATAATTCATTGAGATCAACGTTCTTGGGAAAATAAACCTTTATTGAGACGTAATTTTATGGTTTTCCCGTGCGTACAACAAATCTATGACCTTAAAAGTTGACGAATGAATTGTTCGTAAACGTGGATGTACATTCATGGGGAACGGTCACGCACGAAGTCCCCAATTTACATTCCACCCTGGTGTATAATGATATTTCTGAAGAAGATGACTTACCATTGTCGAGTTACACAATATACAGTTATTGAGACAAGCTACAGGTTATTCCGCATCATCAACAGATATAGTGAAAGAAATACTTATATTTATCGTTCAGATTAATTTGCTGCAAATATGCAAGAAAAATGTTATCAGAAACTTTTTTCTGAAACTAAATTCTAGGTTGATTGCAAGCAAATTGTTATTGTAGCTAAATAATACTTTTCAACCTAAACAATTTTTTTCACAATTCAATGAAAGTTCTTAATGTGAGACTCTTCTCATATTTATTTCAAAATCAATGAAATTTTCATAAAATCAAACAGACAATATCACTTTAAGTGACGGAATCAAAATACATTTAACCGTTTCAAATTTGAGGCAAGGTCAGGTCAATGTCATAACCTTTTCCGTGGACATTAAGAATAAAATTGATTGATACATTGGATTTTGTTTTACGTCCCATTCGAGAATGTATCACTCATTTACACCATTTGCCGGGCTTCAAATTTTGACGTTAAATCAATGAGTAGTGAGGGATCTTTATCGTGCCAACTCCTGTCGTAACACGGGATCTCGGTTTTTAATGTCTTATCGGAAAGATCCGCAATTTTAACTTATAGTCCCCAGCGCATGGCGAAGGAACAGTTCTTATACCCATTCCTCCTTAAAGTTAAGAAAACTTTTTTATCTAATATATACTTTAAGCATCCAATGTCAAGCTTATTTTCGACTTACAAATAAGATACTTTTTCTTCCCTTAAAAATTCACCATTATAATTGATCTAATTTTGTTAAATCACGTCCTTCTGGACTATGCCATTATTTGTAGATAATATTAAGATTAATAATGATATTAATAATAATAATATATCAAGATATCTACAGTTCCTCGTGTAACAATTTAATTAAGATATTCCGATAACCTCAAGTATTTCTCTCGTACATTCGTCAATTTTTAAAAAACCCCAGATGACACACTCTCGAGGCTAATGGTCTTCAAAGGAAAAACGAGGCTTATTAAAATGTATTCTTTTAAAAAGCTTGGAAATAAATTATTTGGAATTAAATTATCAAATTTAATGATTAAATAAATAGATTAATTAATAAATGATGAAATTGAATACTTAAATTTAATAATCGGAAATTAAACGTGATAAGTCGTTAACTTCCCTTATTTATTCAATAATATACCCTTATCACCTGCATACGGAGTGAATCTCAGTTGATTCGATTCGCGAGAGCATGTTCTACGTATTAACACTTTCTAAAACGAGTTAGGTTATTGACAAACAAGTTGATGAAACAAGAATATCAGCAGTCATGCCTTAAGTCATAAGCAGGGCAAACACGGACCTCCAAAACATCAAAGATAGGGATCAGGTGCTCCTTGTCATGATTGGGAAATAACGGAAAAATCATTCAACAATTCAATGTGTATATTATTGCCTAGCAATAGGAAGAACGTAAGTCATCATATGGAATAATGATATTTTGAATCTGCTGACAAGATTGCTGTATCGACCACAGAACTTACGAAATGATGAGTCTTGTTTCAGCAAATTTTTTGTCAATAATTTACCTCGCATGTACATTGGGCGTGGTATTGTACTTGAAGCCTGAAATATAGATATTTGAAAATAATAATGCAAATCAAAGTGTCTATAGAGACTCAAATTTAAAATTAGAATTATTTCAGTTGCATTGAATTTTTTTCAATTCTTTCAAAAATTATACACTGATGGATTGATCGTATGCTGCTTCTTGTCCTATTCGGAAAAAATACTAGTACATCGATCACTCCTACAGAGAGGCCCAGAATAGGTAAAAGATAATGTGACTATCGTGCAAACGCCCAAAATTACATGGAACATCTAAATATTTTGTGATGGTCACTTTGATTCAAAATGATTGGCAGATGAATAGGCACTGCAGGCACCTTTGTTAAACGTCTTAGATTTGACGGGGCGCCTAGAACAAGAGTCTAGAACAAGACTCGAATCAGGATCTTCTGATCACGAAAAGATCGCCCTACCACTACTCCACCGCGACCAGTAATTAAACATAACCCCTCATCAGAGACACCTGACTTTACTTTTTTTCTTTGAATAAGAAAATTATACCCCTACCTACAAAAACACAAGGTACACATTGGGCGCTATCTTGAATTTTTTTTTTAGGTCGGTCACATTAACTTGTATTTAAGCCTGAAACTCCATTCAATTAAAAGTTCATTGAATCGAATAGACCTTAAAATGCATTTTTTTTACAGTCGACAGAATTTTTTCCCCAAAAATCATATCATGTCATGTACATTTAGAAGCATATCAAAACTGCATGATTTTTCACAACCAAGTAATGTTTTAGTCCGAATAATGTTATGTATACTGGTAAGTGAGATAACTCTTTTATCAATTTGTAACTTTTTATTCACAATTATCAATGTTTTGTATTCAAGTATAATTTCCCCAAACTTTTTAACATCAATTCAATATATCAAAAGTAAGACTGATAGATACATCAAATTAGCATTCATAGGTGATTTAGTTATTCTCTATTTGTGTTTCTGAATCAACAAAATTTTATTAAAGAAAAGCATATACCAAAACTTGAATAAAATGTATAGCACTATATATGTATTTTCCGTATTTGTAGCCATCCTGGACATTTTAAGATTTTACACTGTAAAAAGATACTTTAATTAAAACTCAGATTATGAAAAAAATATTTCATAACAAATACAAAAACTGATCAATAATTTTGAACGGGGTATCTCGTCAAAGAAAGAAAATTTATAAATTCCAAAACAAACTCAAATTTGGTACCTGTACAAAATTTAGATATATTTTTATGTCATATTAGAAGAAACATGATTATATAGATAATTATTTCTATAAGGAAGTCTTATCATAACATTTAAATTTGATTGAGATTGTTGTACATCTAACTTTAACAGTGTTCTTTAACCTTTGATTATTTTCAGTGCTTTTACAAACAATTAAGGTTTAAAGCATCTATTATATATTTTTTTCTGCAAATATTGGCTTTTTCAAAAAAAATATCTTAAGCTTACAAGATTGTTATTGATTATCAGATGAAAAATACAACAAAAGATATAAATTACTATGGACCACGTTAATTAATTTTATCATTAACACCTATTCATCAAGACTCTTGTACTTACTTTAACTTAGAACCAATTATGTTGACTAGGGGACAACATATTACTATGCCAAGAGCCATGAAAATCATATTTAAGACGTAGATAAGTAAAATTCTCTATTAGTAGATATTTCTAGGCGTCATATTTTTTTCAAAGTGAGGATCCCTCCCATAATTGACCAAGCTGCTGATGCAAACTTTTGTGCCCCAGCTTAATCATATATGAAAAAAAAAATAAATTGTAATCGAAATGTGACAAAACAAATAAATAACAAACAATATTATCATATAAAATTTGTCTTCGACTTCAACGAAATGACAAAAATCAAAATGTCAATGTCACTGAGAAAAAATTTATTTTAGCTCGGTCTTTTGATACAGCACTCATCTTCTCATCCTCGTTCTCTTTATATGATTTGTAGAAATGTACGGTCGATAAATCTTGAGAACGATATAAGTGTGCAAGAATAAGCAAATTATTTCACAGTGCCCTCTATCAAAATAACAGCATTGCTTTATGATAAACGTGATATCTTCAATTTTTCAATCGTCAGCTTCCCTTACATATATGCAGCAATACATGAATATCCTTATCACCATGATGGGGTTATATCTTTAAGTTCATTTGATACGCAAAAACATACTTCAGCTTATCAACAATGTATGAAACGAGATGGTTATTGACAAATAAAATGGTGAAACAAGAACTAGTATAACGATGGTCTCTTTTAAAGTCATCATTTCATAAGTTCTATGATCGATATAATGACCTTGTCAGTGAATGCAATTTTTCACTTCAATTTTAATGAAGTCAAATGCTCACTAACGTTTCTCATGCAAATTGTTAAATCATTATTTACACACTGAATTGTTGACGGATTTCCCCGTTATTTCCCCATCATTAAAAGGAGCACAGGGCTGGTGTGACGAGGAATACCCACCCCTAAATGACGCCTAATGCTACTTCTGATGTGAAAGAGGTCCATGTATGCTCAGTACCTGATTATATTGTTTAATGGACTTTTGTAAAAAAAAAAAAAAAAAAAAAAAAAACAAAAAACAAAAAAAAACAAAAACAAATAAACAAAAAAAAACAAACAAAACAAACAAACGTTAACAAACAAACAAAAAAACAACAAAAAAAAAACAGCATGGAGAAGTTGTTTTTTTTATTATTTTGTTTTTTTACAAATCTTCTCTACATTGTTTTTATATGAATATGAGTTATTTAGTATGTGTAGTACATAATATGGTAGTTGAAGCCATATACATTGTATGTACAACTGTATATGAAGCATCCAATTTATTTACTTTAACGTTTCATGGATTGGGACACTGGGGGATAATTTTGAATAAGTTACAAATTGTATATATTGCGTTGCATTAAACTAAAAATGAACTTGAATTGAACTTGAATATATTATACAAATGGAGATAATCGTAATTTGGGCAATCTACGTTAGTATAATTGAAGTATCAGACGTAGATAAAATTAATTTTTGATGAATGTCAATAGTCTGTAAATTATGTTTGGCGTATATACAAATGATCGTCATTTGTTAGAACATTGTTAAAATCTGTACAATAACCGCAACATTGCATCCCATTTCCATTCAATATAATTTATTCTCACATTGCGTTTCTTGTGTAAAACACCATAAAAAGTAACAATAATATCGATCGAAAATTTTTCGTATTAAAATGAAGCAGAATTTGTTCAAAAGCTGTTACTTGAACGAAAGAAACATTTGCTGTGGCCTTCAATTCGACATTTAGATATATCGCCGATATTTGTCAATTCACAATGGTTATATCTACACGATATATCCCGGTGAGTTTGAAATAAAACACAACACATCCGTTTTATATATGGATATTTTATTAGAAAAAGACGTTAATAGAAATCTTACAAAAAGGCTTTAAAATAAATATAACTTTTTAATTTCCAACTTCCTTTTCTCATGCAGCAATATACCCTTATTACCTGCAAATGATGTTTAAATCTTTCAGTTAATTCGATACGCAAGCGCGTGCTCTACGTTTTAGCAATTTCTCAAACGAGATAAGTTATTGAAAAACAAATTGATGAGACAACTATCAAATCTCTTTTAAAGTCATTTTTTCGTAAGTTCTATGGTCGATACAATGACTTTGGCAGGAAGTACAATTTATCATTAATTCTAAAGCTGACTGATGTTTTTCATATTAATTGTTAGGTCATGTTTACACTTTTAATTCTCGACCAATTTTTTTAATTCTCCGATCATGACAAGGGGCACATGGAGGGTGTGACCAGTCGAGAAAGAATGCTCACTTCTCCATCGCACCTGATCCCACCATTGACGTTTTAGAGGATCGTTTGCTGAGGACTGCTCTAAATTTGTAATGTGTAATGGACTTTTGGGTTTGAATACTGTTGTTTTCTCCACATATTTAAATATGAGCCAAGAGTGTACCATTTATATGAACCTCGAAGGGTAACACTGTGATTAGCTATAGTTATGAATTTACAAATGATGACGGATGAAAGATATGGAGATAACGAACAGTATTCAAGATCTAAAGTCCATTAAACAATATAAAATAGGAGCAGAGCAAAAACAGACCTCCAAAAAATCAGACGTGGGATCAGGTGCCAAGGAGGAGCGAGCATCCCCTGCCGACCGGTCACAACCGCCGTATGCTCCTTGTCATGATTGGGAAATAACGGAAAAATCCGTCGTCAATTCAATGTAAAAATAATAGACTAATAATTGGTATGAAAAGCGTCAGCATTTGACTTAATGATAAATTGTAATTGCTGACAAGGTCCTTGTATCGAACATAGAACTTACGAAATAATGACTTTAAACGGGACTGCTGATACTCTTGTTTCATCAATTTGTTTGTTAATAATTTAACTCGTTTTAGAAATTGTTCGCACGTAGAGCATGCTCTTGCATATCGAATCAACTGAGATACATAAACTCCATATGCAGGTGATGAAGGTATATTGCTGCATAAGTAATGGAAGTTGATGATTAAAAAGTTAAAATCATCATCACTTTTATCATAAAACTTGGCTGTTAAATTACCATTAACGTCTTTTTTCAAGTAAAATATTCAGATATGAAACAGATGTGTCAGACTCTGTGGTATCTTTTATCTCAAGCTCTACAGCATATATCGTATCTACATAAGAATGGAAATTACAATTATTAATTGACAATACGTTTTTACATAAAATAAATGAAAATTTAAAGAATTTCCGTCTTGGTCGTGTTATATACTGTGTTGATGGTAGATAAATTGTGTGGAGATATCGAACATTATTCGAGAGGTGGGATCGGAGGAGTGAGCTGAAGTTTCTCATTAATTTTTATATTTTATATCTTCATATTTCATTTAAAATAGGATAAACACAACCAATTTATCAAACATATCAATTGGGCAATCGAAAAATAAATTAATTTAAAAAAAAAAAAATTTTAATTATAAAGTGCATAGGTCTAGTTACTCTTTGATCAGTTAATTTTCTTGTACTATAAAAGGATCCTATTTATAAGAAAACCACTCCTAATTGGTACATATTTAAATTCTGTCTTCATCCATACCCCTTTATCTATACAATTAATCAATACGTTTGTCTAATGCCATTTTTTCAATTGAAATTTAATTTTAAGTAATTTGAAAAACATTTCTGCGGAAAAATAATCTTAGTTCTGACAGAAGGTCATTAGGACTAATCTCTTGTAGAGCAGGCTAATATTTCACTTGGTTAAATATGCAAATTGTCCCACGATAAAAATTGCTGGGCAGACAAATGTAAATTGCAATACATAAACAGTTAACTAAATTTTCATTTGGAATTCGTTTGCCATTTTGTATCATATAACCTCTCGATTAATTAGGCGTAACAGTTAATGATTATTGATTAATGTCACTGGATCAATGACTGTGAAATATTGGTAGCCACAAAAGATAGATAACAACAGTCCATTCCACTGACAAAACTTACTTTGAATTCACCTTAGGATTTCTATTTTTAAAAAATGTCACAAAAATTGACAAGCATTTTCATTGGAGTTGTGATTATATGTGTGTGCATTGGTGAGTATGTTTCTCTTGTGTTTTAAAGCGTTGATATGAATAATTAATCCTTCTTTATTATTGTTGGACAGTTAATATGGTTAATACTATTATATTTTTTTCTGCAAAAATATGGAATGCAACCATGCAATTCCAGACATTGCTTCGACTAGAAAAGTTGGATTTTGTTTTTATTATTGTTTGAAAAAAAAAAATCGTCTATATTATGCTTTGTGCAAAAACACATGGGTTTGTTCTTTTCCATGTACATGTTATTAATGTTAACGCGACATACATTTGCTAAAGACATGTTGCGTTAATGTTTATCGTCGATAATAAATTTCGTGACTGACATTTTTATGCACTTTTTGAGGTTTCTTTTTTTCTTTGGGTATTTTTTGGTCATTTTGATGACCAGTTATAGTTCTATTTCCTTTGATTTCATTATGTTTTTCATAAGTATTATCGAAGTAACTTCATGCAATTTAAACATTAAGAGACGCGTTTTAACGAATGTTGTATATCCATTAGAATTCAAACAAAAAAGTAAATTAATTTGCGTGTTGATAGGAAACATTTATCACTTCATGGCATTCTTAAAAATATAAAATGCCAAAATATCCATATCCCCATTAAAGGCCAGGTTTAAGGGAAGGATTTTTGTCTGGCTTCTGTGTATAAATGTATCCTTCTCTGCTTCCAAAAATTACTACCGAGCAATGAATATAGTAATATATGTGATAACAGACTTGAGCAAAAAGGCGGATTTTGTCACATACAAATAGTTGAAAGTTTTTGTTTTAGTTTCATTTTGATTCTTATAACTTTTTTTTTACCTTTTGTGAAAATAAGAAAATTTTAAAAGTGCATTTAAGAAAAAATTATATTTACTATACATCACCAACTGTTATTTGTGACGACATTATTTCACGATTGACCGGGGATAAGCTAGATCGCACATCACACCAAATAATAATAAATATTATAACAATAAATTGATTGGTAATTTTTGAAAAATGCATCAGGTACGTAGTTTTAAGTAGATAATTAATCATTCTGTATTATAATCAAGAATTAAGCTGATATCAATATATTTTTCTTAACTAAACGAAATAAAAATTACAATGGCCTTGTTAGCAAATACAATTTATCATTGAGTCAAATGCTGACTGACGTTTTTCATACTAATTCTTAGTCCATTATTTTTGCACTGAATTGACGTCGGATTTTTCCGTTATTTCCCGATGGATGACAAGGAGCACACGGCGGGTGCGACCGGTAGGATGGGGATGCTCACTCCCCAATGGCACCTGTTCCCATCTCTGATGATTTGGAGGTCCGTGTTTGCTATGCTCGTATTTTGTATTGTTTTATGGACTTTGATATTAAATGTTGTTCGTTATCTCCATATCCTTTGTTTTAGCTGCTAAGTAGCGTCGACAACGTGCGAAAAGAATATACTGTAAACCAATTTTAAATTGCGTCAACTTTTATTAGAGATTTGTCAGTTTGAAATGAATTCCCGGCGATAAATTTTCAAGACTTGAGAAATACTTTCTAATCAATACAAAACAAACTACATAGTAAGTGGCGTTTAATATTCGTGAGTTAGTAGGTCCTGAAACCCGCGGATTTTTCTCATACGTGGCGAAGCGATGGGGGGACAATTTCTACTTTTCTCCTATTTTTTATTAGCTTTGTAAAGTGGGACTGGGTTAAATACGAATAGGAATCAGATGTAAACGATGTACCCCTACCTAAAATTAAGAAATATATCTTATATATGATCTTATTTACCGTTAATTTAGTGACCCATCAAGGTTAATGTGTCAAAGCTAAAGAGCCCAATGGAACATCATCCTTTACAGTCTTTCTATATATACAAGGTCCGGTCAAGATCATGATTTTTTATTTTTTTCTCATCATTTAAAATAACAAAAGAGTAATTCAACCAAGTATGTGATAATAAGATTTAATTCTAAAATATTTATTTCTTTTTTTACAATGACGCATGAAGTCTATTAGGTAATAGTATCAATCTAGGTGAAACATATGGAGATAAGGAGCAGTATTCAAGACCAAAAGTCCATAAAAAAAAATACAAAATAGGAGCAGAGCAAACAAGGAACTCCAAAGCATCGGAGGTGGGATCAGGTACCATGGAGAAACATCCCTTTCAGCCAGGTCATACCCGCCGTGTGAAATAACAGAAAATCCGTCGTCAATTCAGTGTAATAATGAACTAACAATTATTATGAAAAACGCCAGTGAGCATTTAATTCAATGATAAATTGTATTTCCTGACAAGGTCATTTATCGACCATAGAACATAGACTGTTAATATTTTGTTTCATCAACTTGATTGTCAATAATTTACCTCGTTTAAGAAATTGTTCATACGTAGAGCATGCTCTTGCGTATCGAATCAACTGAGATACATAAACATTTTATGCAGGTAGTGCAGCTATATTGCTGAATAAGAAAGTGAAGTCGACGATAGAAAAGTAAGAGTTATCAATTACCATTTACGTCTTTTTCAAGTCAAAAATCCAAATATGAAACATATTTGTCAGACTCTGTGGTATATCTTATCTCCAGCTCACCATGATATATCGTATAGGCACACGTAAGAATGGAAATTACCATTGTTAATTGACAATACGTCGTCGATATATCTAAATGTCGAGTTGAAAACCACAGCAGGTGGTTTCTTCTTTTCAGATTTTAGTACAATACTTATGATTAACAGCTACAAAACCTTGAAAACCCAAAATATTGTTACAAATTTTATTAATTATGCAAAATTTTGATTTCTGTTAAGAGGGCTAAAAAGCAACTTCCGGTAGTGGAAAGAAATTCATTCAACCGTTAAATAACTGATTTGGCAAAATAAAAGTTGTCATAACTTTTTTGGTACATAGTTATAACCCGTATATAATTTTCACCCTAAAATTAGGGTGTTGCGTTTCTATTGACGGTGAGTATATATGGGATGTACATGTACGTCCTCGAATTGATTTAATATACAAGAGCGTGCTCTACACACAAACAATTTCTTAAACAAAGCTAGCTGTAGACAAAAATGTTGATAAAACAAGAATATCAAAAATCTTGATTTTAGACATTATTATGCAATTTAAAAAAAAAACTCTTGGACTCAGTATTTATTTGAAAAGTTACACGAGATCTTTTAAAACCAGTCAATAATTCTCAGTAAGTTAAACTATTGTAGGCAGAAAAGGAAAAAATACAATCTTTTATTCCTAATGTGTCTATACGAAGTTACTGTACATTTATGCAAAATACTTAAAATAATTTATCTATTCAGAAACCTGACCAGAATCCCAAATTAACTCAAACTTTAATTTGAGTGGACAGATCTAAATCTGCAATGTTTCAAAGGCAAAGTGAGGCACTCTTGTTATGAGTGAAATATGTTGTCCTAAATGAACCCACGACCTTCCGATCACGGGTGAATGCTTTACCGAGTGAACTATTGTCAAACAAGAGCTATTTAAATATTGGTTTGTAATAACGATGAAGATTCGTCCTTAAAAATAGTTGTCCTTCTGTTTCAGGTTATCCTGACATGCCTGAGGAACTGCTATTGAAATCCTTGTTTCAGAAATACAATCCGAATGCTCGTCCTGCCACTGTAGCTGTGCCAATCGTTAACGTGGACCACAGCATGGACTTCATTCGTATCAACAGTTTTGTATGTGTATTATGTTGTGAAGTTAGAAAAATCAAATATACGATATATTTAGCTGGTATATGCTAATATTTAACTTCATCTCAAATGCAGTAGACAAGAGAATCATTCAATCCAACTTCCTTTTTGCACTAATTATATACTCGGGGATAAATTTAGATCCTTATAGATCAATCATCTTTCCAAGAGTGTTATGAATTAACCATAATACATTGATTCCATGATTATTAAAACGTGCTAAAAATGCAAAAAGATTCACAAAAATAGACAAGATAATCCATCTTAATCCATTTAAACCCCAAAAGCATTCGATCACAAGAACTCAAGTTTATAAAGCTAGAATTCAAAATACATCCTGTTAAAATACTGCTTTAAATTTGCTTTTATATCAGAGAGATTCTACATTAAAAAGTGATGTCTGGGTGACAATGCGATGGCAGGATCCACGTCTCGTATGGAACCCAAGTAATTATTTTGGTCTGACGTCATTCAGCATCGGATCTGACAAAGTTTGGACACCGGATGTGGTATTATATAATGGGTATACGTTTTAAATCAAAACCTTTTTAAGCACTTTAATTTGCTGAAAAGTTTTTCAACCTACAGGCCATTCAAAAAATTATTTGTTTTAAATGATTAAAAAGCCGAGATTTTTGTGAATGTTACAGTGTGGGTGACATACAGAAGGCTGATCTCTCCAGAAGAATAGTTGTCAATAACAACGGCATGATTCTGTGGCTTTTTCCCGCTCAATTAGAAAGTACATGCGTCACAGGAAACAAACAAGGGGAGAACATATGTCGACTTAAGTTCGGCTCCTGGACATATAATGGACTTCAATTAAACCTCACTCACTCGGACAAACAGTTAGGCATGTCTAACTATTATCCAAATCCGGACTGGGAGATCACAAGCACTAACTCAATGCGTAATGTTATGAGGTATCAATGTTGTCCGGAACCGTACCTAGATGTCTCTTATCAAGTGTCATTTAAAAGTTCTTTGAAGGGATGAATGGATTTGACTGATTAGTGTCATGAATTCAAAATAATGTAATTTTTTAAAAAAATATATATAATTTGTGCTCAAAAAGAATTCTTTAAATTATCATAAATTTAACATTTGAAACTTTCTACTTGCCCCACTGGTACAGAATATTTTCCATACATGTATGCTTCATACATCCCTTGTGATTTTGCTATTATCACTATTATTTTATGTTTGAAAATCTGAAACATAATAACAATGTACAGCGAAGAGGTGTAATTCTATACTAGAGAGATACTCATTTTCAGTGTTTTCTGTTAATTTATAATTCGTAGTCTTTTAACATTTTTTTTAATTTTTTAAAGGAAAAAAGATAATCTTTTGTTGAAAATGTACATATAAATTCATTAGGTTAATCTTCTTTATGTAATACACTTACCCTAAAGAAAAAGTCTTAAGAGCTTCCTATGCAAAGCAGTGCACTCTACAGTGACTAAAAACTAGGGTGTTATATTCATATACAACAAGGTACTTCAGAGAATTGGTGTCCTTCGATAAAAAATGCACGGATCTAGTGAGTTCAAATACGGGAGGGGCTTTAAGAAAGGCCATGAGGATTTGTGGTATAAAATTGTACTGCAAGCACTGAAAGGCTTCTTGAGATATTGCTCGGATTCAAATGTTAAAATAGAAGGAATTTATGAGTTTATAAGCTGATGGCCCCAAACAGATAATTTCCATTGTGAGTTGCGTAAAATTTCTTTGGAAAAGCCAAAACGGTCTTCAAGATATGGCATGGAAAATATAGTGTTACAGACAGACAGAAATACATTCCGAGAGACGAACGGGTGGACGGACAAATCGAAATTAATATCCCCAACTTTTAGTGACATCGGGGAAACAAAGAGTACTAGTTCTAGTAATGTAAAAGATGCCGAAAACGAACAGTGATTGATCTCACAAAAAGCTACAAACAATACAATTATGCAAAAAGGGCAAAAAAACACAGACCCTTAGAAACTTCAGAGGTTGAATCAGGTTCTTAGGAGTGCGCATCCCCTGTTGAATGGTCACGTTCACCATCAGCCCTTCATATTGATCAGGTAGACCTGAGTATTCCTTAGTCAAATCCAATATAAAAACAAAGGTCTGACAAACAGTTTTAAGCTTACTGGGATATATCAAGTTGGCATATGAATGTAAATAAATATTCTTATTTGATTAAATTTTGTAACATTAAGAGAAAGGCTGACATCTATCAGGTTAGTTACATATTGCAAATATGACAGTGATAAGGTTAATTTAAAATCCAGAATGAAGCAAATTATTGACAAACAAGTCGATGAAACAAGAATATTAGCAGTCTCGTTTAAAGTCACCATTTCGTTAAGTTCTATGGTCGATACAATGACCTTATCAGCAAATACAATTTATCATTAAGTTACATGCTGACTGACGTTTTTCATACTAATTGTTAGTCCCTTTTTTATACATTGAATTGACGACAGATTTTTCCGTCATTTCCCGATCATGACAAGGAACACACGACGGGTGTGACTGGTCAGCAGGGGATGCTCACTCCTCCATGGCACCTGATCCCACCTCTGATGTTTCGGAGGTCCGTGTTTGCTCTGCTCCTATTTTTGTATTGTTTTATGGACTTTGATATTGAATACTGTTAGTTATCTCCATATTCTTCATTTGGAAACATGAGAGGAAGAAAATACCCACTTGACATTTAGATATAGTAATATCGATGACGTACCATCAATTAATAATTGTTACTTTCATTCAAATATCGATTCTATATTTTTAGTAGACTTAAAATGAAGGTCATATTGGTATATTTAATGTTAATGATAAACTAACAACAAATCTGTAAGATAAACGCAAATGAATTAAACTTTTCTTTCGACGACCTCCCTTACTTTATATAGCAGTTCAACGGTACCTTATCACCAATGTATTAGGTTTATATCTTCTAGTTGAATCGATTCAATTCACAAGAGAATGCTTTACTTATGAACGAACAATTTTTATAACGTGGCAAACTATTGACAAAGAAGTTGACTAAACAAGAGCAACATTTTAAGTGAAGTTTTAAGTAATCTCTATTACAATGTTGCTATAGATCGTCTTGTTTTGTGTTTTAGATTAAAATCATTTGAACTTTCATTCAAGAAAATTTCTTTAATATTTCTTAATTTCTACGCAAATCTGTTGAGTGAATGTGTAAAACTTGTTCTTTTATTTTTAATTAAGTCCTGTATTAAATATTCCTAGCATTTCATAAATATTCTCTAGGTAAACATATGTGGGGCTAAAGTACCAAGATATTAAATTTTAACAAATGTGTAGATTTGAACAACTTTCCTCTAAATATCTTTCCACCAAAAGAAATGATTTTTTTATGAATTTGTGAGCATTTTTAATTTAATCTTAATGGATTAGCTATGTTATATGGTCGTAAAAAAAGTACTAAGCAAGCTCGTTAATCTATTAAAACAATACAACTTGGGTACAGAGCAAACTGATTATTAGTTATTTTATTAGAGATGGGAACAGTTGCCATGGAGGAGTAATCATTCTCTTTAAAGTTAAGTGGTCCCAATATTTAATATCGCCTACTAGATGAAAACTGTTGCTATAGCCTTTTTTAAACTTGAAAATGAAAATTTGACTAGAAAAGTTTGGTTTGTCTAATGCAATATCCATACTGAAAAAGGTGGGAAAATAAAAATTTGGAAATATTTTCTTTCCCATAATGCCTGAAGATTAGCAATCCATCTTAATATAGGAAGATTGTACTGATTGGCATTAATGTATTAATTTGTGGCGTATTGGTATAATAGCTGCAATGTTAACATGGCGATTTCAAGTTCAAGATGCAAATATGCAATTTGTTACATGATACATTAAAGAACAGTTTTCCACAAATAATGGTAATCCATAATCCATAATGAATTTGAACTGTATCTTAATAAGATTAGGTGATTTTCTTTTCATTTCTTAAGTTGGCCTTTCTTTCGGCAGGGTAACTTAACGATGTGCATTTAAGCACATATGTTGATATTTATGTAATTAGCAATAATACATGCCAAACCTTTAAACAATGCATACTTTGTAAATGAAGACCATTTAATCTTAATAATTATGCTGTAGTTGAGAATTGTGAATTATGCCAGAATATGAGGCGTAGAATAATATTTCCGATATAATTATTACAAAAACATACAACCTGACAATAGTACAATAACTAGTTTTTACTTCACAGATGGACACTCTCTCACACGTCTACATGATCTACTAAAAATAATGTTGACCAGTGTTTATGACTTCGATATTTCAAGTTTATAAAAATATGTTTTTCTTTGAAAGAAATTAACAAGTTTTCATGAAATAACTTGTAAAGTTCACATGTTTTATTTTGAGTCATATGAAAATTTAAAATAGCAATTGGAGAAAAACACGAAAACGAACATCTACAATTTACCAGTGTAGAAATGAATATTAAGGGTTAAAAAAGTACGATATCCTTAGGCATCATGGCATCTTTTAAAATTATGTTATATGTTATGGCTAAAACTCAAAATTGCTTAAATTAATTGGTCTTAACCTTCCTGGTCATTTTCTTTATTTAAGCGTATCTATTGTTTTCAAGCAACTTTTTTCACCTAATTAATAAAATTTAACAAAATCAAGAAATCACAAGCTGAAAAAATGAAAGTGCAAAGGATAATATTGTTCTCCCGCCTACCTCCAAGTCAATTTTCAAAAGTTAACATACTCGAATGATTTTTTTTTTTTTTTTTTTTTTACATTTTTATAATTATATAGATATCTATATGGATTTTCAAAAAACGTAACTAATTTGGTAAAACAAAGAAAGATAACTCTATAATTTTGGTTAAACTTGTGTTTTTCACTATTATTAGAAATCAACGGAAAACGGAAAATATTTTAAAACATCCCCCTCCCCGTGAAACAAAATTCCTTTTTACAGGTAATATGGACTGTCTTTTTACAAATTTATGCCAAAGCTTTTTTCACGGGGGAAGGGGGGGGGCATATGTTTATAGACAGAAAACTAAAACAAGTATATATATTATACTGACAAAACGTCAAAGATACTCATTAATTAATATCCTAAAATGGTATGAGTGCTATTGAGTTCAATCTTCTGTTGCATAAAATACATGTACATGAAACAAAATTCATATATTGAATATAATCAGAATAAATATAATTAATCGTACTACTTTTTAAGATGAATTTACGTTACACACTTTCAGGAATATTTTACAGAGGATAGTTGCCGTTTCTTAATTTAATGAAATATTTTTTTTATGTAGACATTTTTAAAATATACTTCAAACTTTATACGTTTATTGAATTTCTTTACTTAATGACGTACACCACAACCATAGGCGTCGGACGCGGGTTTGGGGGGGGGGGGGGGTTGTAAAGATAGACATAATGTAGGCATTGAATATTGGGGTTTATGGGGTTTATGGGTTTTTTTGTTGGTTTAGCCCCCCCCTTTTAGTTTGCTTCCGACGCCTTAGATACTAATTATTAGAATTCAAAAACAAACGTATGAGGGAGAATTTAACATTAATCCGACTTAACTCAATATGAGTTAAGTCCCGTTATGGAGACAAATAGAGATAAAAAGTTCACGGGAGATAACTCTCACTCAAATGCACTGACTTCATTTAGTCACATCCATTACGCATGTGCATTTGCTCTTCCTTTCCATCTTCCGTCAGCCATTGAAGCTCAGCATCGAGTTTAGTCTCAACAATATTCATCTTCATCTTGTGTTCCTTTGACCATCCAACGTCGGAAATATGAACATAATGATCAGGGCAAATAGATCCTGGACTAAGGGCCCATCCATATTACCCGATGTGTGAATATTATCATAGCATATCTAAAGTATCAACATCCCCAACGACGACATTAACCATGCGCGCAGCAACCACCGCAGTAGATGAATTCTTGTTTGCGAACATGACCTCAATGTATTAATACATTGGTGAAATCGAAACCAACTTTTCGTTGTTATTAAAACCAACGTTTACAAATGGTGCCCACATACATTGGACATTACCAATAGCCACCATGCAGTGATCACGTGCCTCTTGGATCCGCCACGACATAGATCGGTGTCACATATCATCGGGTTCGGACTGCAAAATATTCCATCCATCATGGATTCCGTGTAAACAAATGTGTCGGTAAAATTGTTTTTAATTTTTAAGTGCAGCGAGGAACTTGGCTGTGAATGAACCTTAAGAAAGACATTTTCTGCGAATTCAACCATAGTGGCATTTATCACTTTGTTAATTTAATTGTTAATATTTACTTGCCATTTAATTGAATTATTTGTGCATCAATCAGCTCATCTCTTGACAGTCTTGTTGTAACACTTGTGCTTGTCTTGATATATGCCATTTATTCAATGTTTATTTATTTATTTTTGCATTGACATCACATCGATCATCACCACCATTGTTTGTGCCTCCATGTTGTACACTGGTTGAGAAATATCTTTGAAGAAAGAGTCACAGTTCTGACAGGGAGTGTGAGAGTTGAGGGTAAGCTATGGCTAATTGAGAAGCGAACCATCTACAGATCACGTTCATATACCATAGATTTGGTAAGATTGTGTTTAGCAAGTCTGTTTATATTGTGATGTCTATTTGTGTTGTAAATCGAATTTCATTTGGAAACTAGGAATTGAAATGTTTATAGTGAAAAGTAAAGTATTTTATGATGATGAATTTGCATAATATAATGCATGAAATGTTATTTTACGATCCTTAAAAGTTACGAGGAAAATAGAATGAATTCCTTGAGCAAAATATTCAGTGTCCATTAACTGTCCAACGTTTGTAAGTGCATGCTCCTTGGGTGTTCAATGACGATGTCTTACTTTAGGAAAAATTTTCATCTATAAATTCCATTGGATTGTCAGTCAGTAGGTAACAAAAATAAATTAATAACTAAATAGATAAAATAAGAAATAAATAAAATCTAATTAATGAATTAATAATAATAAAAAATAATAAATAAATAGTGTGGCAAACTACATTTCAACAAACTTGTCAGGAAATAGGAATTCCAATTAACTCAGATTAAGATTGAAAGCCCAACCACTTATTTAAGATAAAATAAATTCCAAGGATTCCTTAGACTCTTAGAAACTACCTAAACATTTCAACAAAATTGTCAGGAAATAAAAAATTCCAATTAAATCAGTTTAAAATTGTAGGCCACACATCGTATTATAATAACATAAAATAGATAAACAAATAAATAAGTTTCAAGGATTCCTTAGTGTGTTAGAAACACATGTACCTAAACACTAACAAACTTGTCAGGAAATAGAAATTTCAATTAATCCAGTTTTCAATCCCTTGTTTTAGATTACCGATAATTGATACACATACAAATGGAAACAAATAGGGAGGATTTAGATGCACAGGATTTAGGTGCACGGGATTGACACATGCGCTGTAATGGGATAAAGGGATCGTATGGCATTGTTTACAAAACTTCTCTATTTTGTCATTGTTCAGGTGTCACAATACATTTAAATATTTTTCTAAATAGTAAATAACAACTGCAGATAGACAACAATAATCATATATTATAATACATTTAACCAGGACAGGAACAAAAATAAATTCAGGAAATAAAAAAAATTCTAATTTAATCAGTTTAAAATTGTAGGCCACATATTGTATTTAACATAAAATAGATAAAACGAATAAATAAGTTTCAAGGATTCCTTAGTGTGTTAGAAACTACATGTACCTAAACACTAACAAACTTGTCAGGAAATAGAAATTTCAATTAATTCAGGTTAAATTTAAGGCCCAACCACTAATTTAACATTTCTTGATCTAGTTCAAAAGTTCCACAAGCCAAGTGGAAGTTTAAGTTCTTCATTCAAACCGTATAAATGGTACATGACGTTCAACAATATATGTACAATATATACAAAAAATAATATACAAGATACACATGAAATGGCAGAATTAATTTTCGTATGAGTAACAAACATATAGTTATGCCAAAACATATTCATCCCAGAGCACATTTGTAAAAAGTTAAAATTTGTTTAGCTGATTATTGTCAATTTCAATAAGCCCACCTTTCAAATGCAGTATTGTTCAATGCCGTGGCATTTGTCATTCAATTTTCGTTAAAGAGTAAAGTTTTATCAGGAAGTGTGGCATGTAGCTGAAGATTTCACAATGCAGCTTTAGCTCATAATTTAGAAAATTATGTTTATAATATAATAATAAATAAATAGGCAATTATATATAAATAAATAAATAATTTAAAAAAAAAAAAAAAAAAATGGTTAATGGATTTAAAATGCAGCTTTAGCAAAAGCATAATGATACATGTATATATATCTTCCACATTTTGTCAAACCAAGAAACATCTTCATTATTTAAAATACTTCACAGCTACTTGTCAATTAGACCCAACATTCCATGTTCAGTTTTTGCTTAATTTGGCGTGAAGTCTTCTCGTCATTCCATTACTAATGCTACAGAAATTTATTTCATTTCTTGGCTTTGACACTAAAACATTTAAGGGTAATACTCTTAGAATTGGGGGGTGCTACACACTTGAATTTATCAGGCTGGTCTGAAGATTATATAAAGATTAAAGGGAGATGGAAGTCCATGCATTTCAGACTTTCATTCAATTTTAGTCAGACACAGTCACACTTGACAGTCACACTTGACAACACCTTTTTACTGTTTTTAAATTTATTCTAAGTTTGCAGGCACTTCTGTCATTGTATGGGTTATTGCATCATCTTTACTAGTATTATGCAAAAAATCACACATTCATCAATTTAGATAATGCGAATCGGACTTAGAACAATACAACATCCGTATCAGATGGTTTGGTCAACAAGGAATGACCTGGGAAAAGGTCCCACCATTCAAATATTCGAACTCTGGTGTCATAATACAACAACCCACATGTCATAATGATACATTGTAGTATTGGTTCCATGTCCCTTTGCCATCTACAAAAGTTTATGAAATTGACTGTCTTGTTTTCAATTATGTTTAATACCAAGGTTAAAATTTATTGGGTCACAAATGCTGCCAAGAAATTATTTCAGGCCCATGTTGTCACACAAGGTTTGCATTAGGATATATAGCTCATTATATTGGTTCATTGCCACAAGGGGTGGGGGTATAGTCACTACCCCAATATTCAACAGGGCTCATCAATCCAGAGGGTGTTTACCTTTCCCATATAGCACATTCTACCATTATTCTCTATACCATTCAGTGTGACATAATCAAAATAATTTGTCAAAATTTGCAGTGCTACCTACCATTTCCATTTAGTTATTGAGCATTACATATACATTGTATTATTGATCTTTGCAACTATTGTTCTATTGAACTATTGAACAGTTAATGATCATTGCATAATTGATCTTTGCAACTATTGATCTATTGAAAAGTTATTGATCATTACATATTTACATATATTATTGATCTTCGTAAAAAAAATTTTCCTAGTTCTACGGTATACTGCATATATATCAAGCAGTAATTAATTTTACATAATTGTAATAAGTAGCAGTTTTGTCATGGTGTGGGCAAAATTTGCCGCATGTGGCGGATGTCTTCACATGCTGCGCTTTATTAACGTGAAGACATATGGCCGAATTTTGCTAGAAGCTCGCTGCTGATCCTGTTATCTTCCAGGGCCAGTGGCCAATAATTTTCAAATTGCTATTGATTCTACGTCATATACTATTGATAAAGTCGACGTAGACCATTGTCTTTGTAATACATTGCTACCTGCTCATTGCAATTCATTTATCATTAATATCATTGTATATCATTCAATATCATTGCATATTATTGCATAACATTGCATATCAATGCATATCATTGAATATCATTGTACCCATTGTGTAAATACATGTATACACTTTGCGTACATCATTGATTGAATATCATTGTTTATCATTGAATATCATTGTACCCATTGTGTATTAATTATTCAATATACACTTTGTGTACATCATTGAATTGATACTTTATGTACATCATTGTAGAGATACCTTGTGTACATCATTGTATTCATTGTATTGATGATTGATTTGACTATTGATTATATTGATGATTGATTTTGACTATTGATTGTATTGATGATTGATTTGACTATTAATCAATAAAGCCATGACAAAAACTTTTTCTTAATCTATTTTGTCGAATAATCCGACTTAACTCAATATGAGTTAAGTCCCGTTATGGAGACAAATAGTTAAAAAGTTCACGGGAGATAACTCTCACTCAAATGCACTGACTTCATTTATATATATGTGCATTTGCTCTTCCTTTCCATCTTCCGTCAGCCATTGAAGCTCAGCATCCCACCCACCTCTCCCAATTTACAAGATTTTGATGAATTGTTCTCTTGTGTCAACAAAATGTTGCTGCTGTCTTTGATTTCCTTTTTCAGTTAACATCCATTCTCTTGGCTACCAGCAGAAGAATCCATTACATCCATTCCTTTGGCTACCAGCAGAAGAATCCATTACATCCATTCCCTTGTCCTCAAGCAGAAGAATCCATTTCCGCCGTCCTTGGCTACCAGCGATAGTACCCGTAACCTCAGTTCCCTTGGATACCAAAAGGACCTATTAGCGTCATGGCTTTGTTACGTCTCATTGAAATGCAAAGTATATGGTCTTCTTACAGGCTGTTTTTTAATGCTGAATCGAATTTTGCTAGAAGCTCGCTGCTGATCCTGTTATCTTCCAGGGCCAGTGGCCAATAATTGAAATATTGTGCCATTGCTATTGATTCTACGTCATATACTATTGATAAAGTCGACGTAGACCATTGTCTTTGTAATACATTGCTACCTGCTCATTGCAATTCATTTATCATTGAATATCATTGTATATCATTCAATATCATTGCATATTATTGCATAACATTGCATATCAATGCATATCATTGAATATCATTGTACCCATTGTGTAAATACATGTATACACTTTGCGTACATCATTGATTGAATATCATTGTTTATCATTGAATATCATTGTACCCATTGTGTATTAATTATTCAATATACACTTTGTGTACATCATTGAATTGATACTTTATGTACATCATTGTAGAGATACCTTGTGTACATCATTGTATTCATTGTATTGATGATTGATTTGACTATTGATTATATTGATGATTGATTTTGACTATTGATTGTATTGATGATTGATTTGACAATTAATCAATAAAGCCATGACAAAAACTGCCAACCATTCTTAATCTATTTTGTCGACATAATTTATTTTGTGCTATTATCAATTATTTTATTGTCACTCGAAGTACACATCATTTGCAGGCAAGTGAGAAGTAATATCAGTTTGGGGGGAGGGCACAGCCATACATTTTCTGGCCATGTATTGTTGGAATGTGTTAACGATTGGGTAACCTGCGTCACCTTTCATAGTCACCAGTGGACCCGTCCAAGGATGCTTTGTCGGCGACCGAAACGACGGCGACTGAAAGTTACCTGAGATATTCCTACGCAAAGGAAAGCGCGAAATCTCTGTATAGAAACTGCTGCGGCTGCGGAGCTTCACTCATTGTTCGCCATAGAATAGAATCCAAAATTTTACACTTAATATCTATTAATATACAGACGTTTTCAAGATGAGCTTCATTTTTGTTTCTAGAAATCTTTTTATCTACCAAAATAATATATTTTCTTATTTTAAAACTGAGTAAATCGATGACCTAGCATCGTTTTAAATAGATAATAACTCAAGGCCCTCTTGGGCTTAAGTAAAAATGCTTATTTTTCACCAATTTCAAAGCGATTTACAACTAAATAGTTGTATTTTATGAATTTATATGTGTTTCATTTATTAGCGTAAAACGTAAGAAAAGATATAAGATACATTTTATCATATTTAAGACTATTTCAAAATATGATGATGCTTGAAAGTACGATTTTTAATAAAAAATATCGTCTACCCCCTTTTTTCAAGAGTTTGAATTAATTATAACTTACTATCTAGCGCTGGAATTAAAATGATTAATCAATAATCATTGAACTGTTCTTTGTATAAAGCAAAGATTTTGTGGCCAAATTGCCATTAATATTGAATTAAATGGATGCAAAATGTAGGCGGGAATCAAGAGTTCGAGTTCGTGGTTCTTATATTACAATTGTTAAAAAAGATTTTTCAACTGATTGGTAGATTGACGTCGTAAATGTATGTTTTTGATGCCGGGATAAACTTAAGCTCAATGGGGTAATAAAAATGTTATAAAAGAAAAAGTATTAAATATATGCTCCTGAAATTTAAAAAATAAAAATGTAAGAATCCCCCGATCATTTCTCTGTATTTAGTATAAATCCATTATACCTGTCATACTGAAATACAATGTACTCTATAAAAACAGGACAATTCGTTAAAGTTCCGCATTTGTGTTGCCCCCTCTATAAACAAGACTGTACAATTTTGTGTTTCTTACATATAATGTACAATATAATATAACTCATCATATATTATAATTTGAGCAATAAGTCCATTGTAGTATATTTGCTTGTATAATTTGCTTTAAAGTGCGAAAAAATTGGCATTATGAAATAGTAAATGTACCCGTATTTTGAGACGGTCCCCAAATATTACCTGGACGGCAGATTTTCCCAAAACTTGGCATGTACACTGAAGTTAATGTAAGTTATATATGTAATCAAATTAAATAGTATTTCTATTGTAGTTTTCACAAAATAAAACCCCAATCAGCTCCCTCAATCAATGTATCGGCTAATGCTGTGTGCTATTAACTAATTATTAAGTGTATTATCGAGTTTGTAGTATTTTTGTTAGTATACAATTTTGTATTATTTTGGGAGCGAAATGCTTCATACTTTTGTTTAAAATCCTAAAACAAGCTTTGATTTTAACTATCGCCGAGAATTTTAACTTTTATTGCTGTGAAATTAACTTCCATAACGATATTTTTACCGAAAGATCAAGGTTCACCTTCGGCCTTTTTTGGCCCTGTTAATTTTTGAGAATCAGAACTGCCAATTTTTATTTGAAAATATGTTGAATTTCACTTGGACCCTCGGTGAATTCATATCAAATAAAAATGACGTGATTTTTTCTCTAATCCATGTATTATAACGTCATGAATTGCGTCATTTTCCTCTAATCTTGAAAATGTCTTTAAAATGGCCAAAGTTTCAAGCCGTTTTTTGAATATTTTGCATAACCCCCAACCTCTGATCTAAAATGTTTAACTATATAATGCAAGAACTGTTTCGGAAGACTCTAATCCATGAAACAAATTTTGGATCGCGGGGTGGGCTCATATTTTAATCAATAGTTCAAGATGCTCAAATGCACTTATTTTCTTTAAAATTCAAGAATATTGTAGTTTCACATAGCCTGAGTATCAAAACGTGGATTCTCAGGGGAATTTTTTTTTATAGGAAATGAAAGAACTCAATCTCTACTGTATGTTGATGTTTGAAATGGGACGTAAGGACCTGGTCAATTAATTGGTATAATGAAGGGCCACTTTATGAAGTTTGTGAGCCTACCTCTTTAATTTGATTTCGGATTTTTTCGGAAGTTTTGCATGAATCATATTTTAGCGTTCTATACTAGACACCAGAAACAAAAAAATTGTCAAATTCAACGTTATTTAAATAAATAATAAGGCTTCATCAAGCATTAACTTCCGTAATTTTACCTTAAAATCAATGTTATATTAAAATCGTTGCAAAAATTTAACGATGGCAGATTTGTGGACACTTTTTTTTTCAAGTTCACTGATATGTCCTTTAGAGAATTATGATGTTCATTTTGTTTTTTGAGACAATTAATATTTTCATGTTTTATATCTTGGATTGCTACATTTATCGTAGATAGAATGACTTACTGCATTTATAAAAACATACAACCGGACAACAGTACAATAAGAAGTCTTTTTTTTTTCCTCTTGTTGGTCCCTTTCTCACAGACTACGTGAACTACTCGAGCTAAGGTTAATCAATTTTAATCAATTTGACATTAAAATATGTTTTTCTTTGAAAAAAATAAACAAGTTTTCCTGAAATAACTTGTATTTCACACATTTTTTATCTTGGCATTTGTTAAAATTTAAAATTAGCAACTTGGAAAAACAAGAAGACGAACTTATAAAGTTAACAAGCTCGAAAGTCCATAAATACATGTAATACAAAATATCAGCGAAACAAACACGGATCTTCAAAATATCAGATGTGGGATCAAGTTCCCCGGAGGACCAATTCAGTATATAATAATAATAAGAATTTGCTGACAAGGTCACTGTATCTACCATAGAACTTACGAAATAATGACTTTTAAACGAGAATGTTGATATTTTTTTTCACCATCTTGTTTGTCAATAATGTACCTCATTTTAGAAATTGTACATAAGGTTAAAAAATTAAAGGGTTCAATTTTTTTTTTGAAAAGGCAGCTGTCAATTATGTCAAAAATCCCGGACTTTGATTTATCTTGGGGAATGGTTGTGTATAATGTTGCAAAGTTTTTAAGCGGTTTTAAGTATCCACATATGATTTACACCAATTCTTAAATATATTGTTAGACAGGAGTACTCTTGAAGTTTCTCCTTTACTGCTGTTAATATCTCAGTGAGGAGTAAAGAAGATGCTTGGTTGAATATTTACCGAAACCCGCTATGTATCTTTGTTTTTAAAGATTCTTATGAAGTTTCAGAATCCAATATACATGTGTATATATTGAGTTATTTGGTACTTCAAATTCATTTTGGTTCTTTTGAAAAAAAATATCAAAAACTGACATATGATTTTGAATAATTTCTCCCTTAGAAAGGGGACTATGAGGTTGGATTACCACTTGAAGAATTAAATTTAACTTCTTCTAAAATACAATTTATATAATGAGCCTTGCAAACAAAAAAGCATTATGTCTATTGGAATTGTGCTTTGGTATATGTTTAACTACTTTATTAGCTATAGCTCAAACTCTAAATCTAATTTGGCATATCGCCTTCCTGATGGTTTTCTTCATTAGCATTTCGATATTTGTTCACACATACACCAATCAATATGTGACTAAGGCCATGTGCTAGCTAATTGTTACGTGTATTTCTGAGTTTGAAGTATTTTGTAGGCTTGCTTTATTATGTACAGAATGCATTACCCGAAAAATCAGAACTACTATGTATGGTTGGACACAACAAATGATTGCTTTGTCTTCTTGACAATATTTAAAAAAAAATAATTAATTTTTTTTTATATTTAAATATAGTGAGTTGATGTCTTATGTATACCTACACGATCAAACAGAGGCCTGTTTGTCTTTTCTTCACTACAAAGTGTTGAGAAAGAAAATATATTTTGCAGCTGAAAGCACAAGGTGAAAAATAAAACTAATTTAAAAAATCTTAGCACCAATGAATGAGTTGGATACACAACCTTTTAAAAATGCATTATTTGTGAATAAAGATCATGCAAAGAATTCTCAGAATATGAGACGTCTCTTAATTAATATCTCAGATATTACATTTACATACATTACATATTACATACGAGGTAAATTATTGACAAGCAAGTTGATGAAACAAGAATATCAACAGTCTCATTTACAGTCATCATTTCGTAAATTCTATGGTCGATACAATGACCTTGTAAGCAAATACAATTTATCATTGAGACAAATGCTGACTGACGTTTTTCATACCAATTGTTAGTCCATTATTTATACATTGAATTGACGACGAATTTTTTCCGTTATTTCCCGAACATGACAAGGAGCACACGGCGGGTGTGACCGGTCAAAAGGGGATGCTCACTCCTCCATGGCACCTGATCCCATCTCTGATGTTTCGGAGGTCCGGTTTGCTCTGCTCCTATTTTGTATTGATTTATGGACTTTGATATTGAATACTGTTCGTTATCTCCATATCCTTTATTTACAAAAAAAACCCTCTCTCACACGTGTACATGAACTACTGAAACCCACGCTAATCAGTTTTAATTCATCTGACATTAAAAGTTCATAAAAATATGTTTTTCTTTGAACGAATAAACAAGTTTTCACAAATTATTTGTAAAGAATTCAAACGCATGTATTATCTTGGAATTTTTGAAAATTTAGATTTAATAGTTAAATTAAATTAAACAAATGTAGCAATTTGAGAAAAGCAAGGCGTATATACAATTTAAGGAGGCTAGGGATCAACAAATTATTTTTTTATTAAACACCAGATATTACTTAAATTTTGGGATATGAAATCTTAAGCTGTCAACTATCATTTTGCAAAGAAAAATTTCATAAATTTTGGTTTTAAATTTGATCATTTTGATATATCTTTATATGGAGCTCTTCTTCTTAAGGATATCAAAATAGTCTAAAAATGGACACAACCACCCAGCCTCTTTAAAAGTGTAGACATTAATATAAAGGGATAAAGAACATAAAAACGTTTGTAACTCCTTGTTTTTACAAGATGAGTAATTTGTATAATATAAACAAAATTTAGCGGATATTGCTTTTCGTTGTATATACTCGATACAAAGAACAATATTGCCGAGAATATAAAAAAAAAGTTGCAATGCTTCAATATTTCTTTGATCAATATTCTCTGTCTTTTTTACGAGGGCGATCCAAGTATAATACAACATTTTACTTACTAAATAATTTCATCTAAACATCAAAATATATTAAAGCGACACTGTGACGCACAAAGGGGAAAATTGACAAATGCAGAATTTTTGCATGACCCTTGTTAATTTTGTTCAATTCCTAAAAGTATTAGGTTTCAGAAAATTACAGGTTTCAAAACCTAAAAATTCTATCTTTAAAAGAAAAATAGAAGTAAAAATAATTTTAGTATGCCCCAGACCGAAAATATTGTTCAATACTTCTTCCACCCCATTGTACGCGTGCGCAGAAAAGTTGATTAAGTTTCCACAGTTACCATGGTTTCAAGTACCCAGGAATGAATGTAAGTAGACCGAAAATTTAGAGGCAATCTTTTTAAAACGTTGTTAGAACATATTTCTCACCTTTGCATGCTCCAGTTGAATGTTGTTTACAAGTTTTAGCTAAAAATTAAAGTGACTTGACCTTGACAAACACGAAAACAACGAAACAGTAGATACAACCTTTGTTGTTCCGGAACTTATATCGTGCAATTTTTTTCTTGCAGTTTAATTGTCATATCCTAGCAATATTCCCATAATTTTCATGTCTTTCTCTGTATGCTACAGATATCTTAAAAGAAAGACATGATTTTGATTCATAGTGTCGTTTTAAGATGGCTGGGTGATTGTAGCCATCTTTAGACTATATAGATCTCCTTTAGAAGAAGAGCTCCATATAAAGATGTACAAAAATGATCAATTTTTAAAACTAAAATATATAAAAATTTTCTTTGCCAAAATTGAAGTTGACGGATTAAGAAATCAAAGTGCGTCATTACTGACATATTAACGCACGATTAAAAATTAATTTAATGTGTATGGCTTGCTCAATAACATTGCATATCTTAGGTATGATAAATAAATGAACCTGATTGTAATACTTAAAGCATGACATTTTTTTCTGAACAAAAAAGTGGCAGTTTTGATATTTCCATACTATGAAACTTAATTCTTACTCTCTCATGCGTTTAATTGTACACAGAATTGTCTAGTTTTCATCTTTTAAACGTTAACTTAAATTTGTTGAAAATTGAAACATTATATCAACTATGTAAATACATATAAATGAGTGAAACAGAGGTATCAAAACCGGTGGGGTCGTCCAAAGGACTTTACCGCCTACTTTTTTGCGCAGATATTTATAAAATCGACATTGAAAATTGATGATGGTTGTAAAAATTTCTGCGGACTTATTGCACAAAAAAAATACCCCGACATAATCGCAATTTGCTTTACATTGTATAAGATTTAACAATGTCTTCAAAATTTTTGCAGATCAAAATATTGTTAATTGGTATCAATTTTCAAATTGATTAAACAGACTTGCAAACAAAATGGAATTCGACGCATAAAGTAAACATGTTAAGAATTGTTACTTTAATCAGTTTAGTTTAATCAACTTTTGTGTTTTTACAGACAGTTTGAGTGCCATCAGCCCTTACACCACTTCGTTGTGAACAAAATGGTATATAAAAGAAAATATTTTTCTAGTTTTAACGAAAAACTCTTTTTGATGATATAATGTGAAACTGGTCATATCCTTATCCATTTAAATAAATTATTAATCAATATCCGTTTAGATCCGTTTTTTGACTGTGACTGTTTTTTTTATCTAGGGAAACTAACGTCATTTTGCATTGTTTATTACAGTTTACAGTTTTATTATGCATAATTTGGATATGGAGATAACGAACAGTAACACACAATTTCAAATTCCATAAAACAATACAAACTAGGAGCAGGGAAAAATCACTAAATTTCTGTTTGTACTTCAAATATCAGAGGTGGGAATCTAAATGCCATAAGGAGTGAACATCCCCTGATACATGACCGGTCAAATATCGCCGTGTGCTTTATGTCAAATTTTGATCGGGAAATATCGTTCCAAATTTTTTGTCGTCATCAATTCAATGTATAAATAATGAACTAACTATTAGTATGAAAAAATACAGAAATTTTGACTCAATGTAATTTGTATTTGCTGACAAGGTCATATGTTCTGTGAAATTTCGAAATGATGACTTTAAACGAGACTGCTAATAACTTGTTTCATCTACTTTTTGTCAATAACTTACCTCGTTTTAGAAATTGTTCATACGAAGAGCATGGCTCTTGCATATCGAATCAACTGAGATATATATACTCTGTATGCAGGTGATGAAGGTATATTGCTGCATTTAAGTAAGGAAAGTTGACGATAGAAAAGTTAAAGTAAAGTTTATCATATAGCTTGATAGTTAGATTATCATTAACGTCTTTTTCAAGTATAATATCCAAGTATGAAACAGATGTGTCAAATTCTGTGGTATCTTTTTTCTCAAGCTCACCAGGATATATAGTATCTATGTAGGAATGGAAATTACCATTGTTAATTGACAATATGTCGTCGATATATCTAAATGTCGAGTTGAAGGCCACAGCAAGTGTTTTCTTCTTTTCACGCATAAGATTTTGCACAAATTCTGCTTCATTTGAATATAAAAATAGATCTACTAATAACGGAGCGCAATTGGTACCCATGGGAATTCCAATAGATTGTTGGAATACCTGGTCTTCAAAAACCACACAGATATTGTCAATCAGAAACTCAAGCATCTCTTTGATGTCAACTTCAGAGTACTTGTGTGTGCAATCAGAATGTGTTTTAACAAAATAATTTTGCAAATGATCAATGACCAGGTAAGTAAATTTACGAGTTCCATTTCTATTGAAAAAGCAGCTGTCAATGATATCAAAAAGCCTGGACTTAAATTTATCGTGGGGAATGGTTGTGTATAAAGTTGAAAAATCGTAAGTTTTTAAGCTGTTGATTTTGGTAAAATTTTGCGATTTCAAATTGTCCAAAAGTTCTTTGGAATTTTTGAGTATCCACATCTGATTCACACCACTTCTTGAATATATTGTTGCACAGTACTCTTGAAGTTTTTCCTTCACTACTGTCAATATCTTAGTGAGGAGTAACGAAAGAGGCTTGGTTGAACATTTACTGGAACCCGCAATGTATCTTTGTTTGTAAGAATTTTTATGAAGTTTCGGAATCCAATATATATATAGGGTAGTTCAAATTCATTTTGGCTCGATGGAATATTTAAAAAATTTAGAACTGACATATGAATTTGAAGAATTTCTTCCTTAGAAAGGGAAGTATGAGTATAAGTAGGATTACCACTTGTAGAATTAAATCCAAGTTCTTCTAAAATACAATTTAAATAATGAGCCCTACAAAGGAAAACAATGTTGTTACCTGCTTTGTCGGCAGGAACCAGTACGTACTGATCATGTAATCTATCTAAATTTTTTTTCACTTCTGGATTATTGAACACAGAAGGATATATGGTTTTCATATTGCCCCTCTATCTTTAATACGCAACTTTAACATGGATCTGATACATTTAATCCATTCTGACGAGGTGTCAATGTCTTATTTTTCATATCTGGCCCATCACCAGGCGTAATTTTCAACAGAATCCATAATATTTATGAAATTCCGTCGCCAGTTGAAGGATCGGGGTTCCCTATATTTAGGACCTTTTAAAATAAGTGATATAAGTTCCCCATTATTAACTATATTTTCGTCACCTTAATAACGAGTCCAGCAAGACTATATTATAGGGCGAAGAAGAACATGAACACCATGGAAGATTATGTTTCAGATACTCGGTATCCAGGCCATGTAAAGTTTTTTTTGTAATTATAATTGAAAAGTTTGGAAGCAATGGTCGATGTATATTTGTAGGAAATACAAGGTGTAGTCTTTAACTTGAAATATGGTGGAATACAAGACTGGACCCTTTTGTGATTAAGAATATTACTTATATTAACTGCGTCAATTCCTTTATTGGCATATTGAAGTTTAAGGAAAAGACGGATTGTTTTAGCTGCATTTTCTTCCGTAAAACGTTCGGGGTTAAAAAGCCTATGATTTTCAATATCCATAATCACAGATCCGAGCCTATATTCTGGTGTCGAGGAATCAAAAATTGGACTTTCCTTGGCCTTTTCAAGAAGACTATTTAAAAGTATCAAAGGGACAGAGTAAAGTTTGGTGCGAATATGATGTAGACCTAACTGTTGATTTACATAAGGTAGTAATGAATCAAAAGAGATGTCGTGTATTGCAGGTTTACTGTATGACCGATGCCAATGACTACGCTTACGTCTCTGTGTATGGTTAAAAAAATCCCATCACATTTACATTGTCTCACTGTGGACTGGAAAGATTTCCTACACTATCAACATTGTCATTACATCCATAGGGAAAGGCTGTCCCTAGTTTTCTAATCCAAAATTCTTCTCGTTGTCTACGGAAAGGTGTACTCAGCGACGGACTATTTGTGTGGTGATAAATTTTTCGAGAATTCTAACTTTCATTGACAAAATAGAATGATCAGATAAATTAAAATGTTTGTATAAAAGCTGCTGACCACCATGATTTATTTTAAATCGATGACCTGATATTCCTTTGTTAAGTGATCCCTTGGTTTCAGCAACATAAACAAGTCCACACAGATTACATTCTATTCCATATATAACATTAGAAGATTTGCAGTTCAGATTTTCCCAGGTTTTGGTATAGAAGATTACTGGTGAAAGAAGTGTTAGTTATCAAAATGTCACAGATTTTACAGTTTTGTAAAGAACATTTTGAAACAGAAGACATGGGATCGGAAAAGGAATCATCAAATATATCTGTAATTGAAACCTTACATTCTTTCAATTTTTTTGTATGATGTATTGGTTTTATACCAAAACTGGGAATCTGAAGACTGTACATATGACATATGTTTAATATCCTTGAGGATTATCCGAGGGGCACCAACTGAACTCCTTGAGTCTGTTTCCCTTATAGACTCAAAGGAGTGACGCCTTTTTAGACGGTGGCTATATATAGCCACAGGCTATTGCTGCTGGTCTGTGTAAACACACGGGGACCCTAGCGGCGATTTTTGCAGAGTCAAAATAATGAAAGTAGACTTATTTCGATGTTTGAAAATAAAGTGTACACAGTTAACAAATACTTTCAAGTTATTTCAAAGACATTTCGTTGATGGATACAAAGCCTAATTCCTGATATTTGCCGTTATCAATATTTTTCGCCTCATGAATATTCATTGAGTTACGCCAAACTAAACTAACTCGTACATCAACCGACTCGTATATTCGTATGCAAACTACAGATGTCAATTCGTACATTTTTTTTTTTTCGTTTTTTCTCACATGTTCGAAAAATCTGTTTCGTACGCACATTGTGTTTCTTTAAAATTTCCAATTAATTGTTGAAAAATATTTGAAGATTTCATTGTATGATTGTTTCACTATCTAACTCCGAAATCAAATACTAGTAATTGCTAAACAACACACGGCTGTTTCTTGAATACTGCTTTGTGAATTTTTTTTTACAATAAAACTTAAAAACAGTTTATTAAAATTTAACAAACTTTGTCTTTTTGTTTGAATTTCTTATATCTGTTTACAATGCTATATTAGTAAAACGAATATATGTATTTTAGGAAAGAAGAAAAAAGATCACTACATATTAATCAGTTAATAAAATGGTTGTTGGAGGTATATGATGCCATAAAATTTGCTAAGTTTATTACCATTCTAGTTTTTAAAAATAAGACTTTGTCTGATTATCTCGGACACAAAAACGACTCAACGGATAAAAATTTGTCAAAGCTATAATTACAAAGACTATAAGGGACAATTTACCCATATATTTCATTCCTATTTAGAAACTCTAAGTTACGTGCCTCTAGTAAATTTACCCTTTAAAGGGTGTACAAAAAAGGTACTCAAATACATGTGCATGAAATAATACTATTATTAGGATTTTATGCGATTTTAGTGTGCTAAATTTAGGTCAGTCTTCTGGTGTGTTCTGTTCACAAAGCAGTAAATATGTATTGCGCAATGATTTGCAGGGTTATTGCATAATTATTAGAATATTACGTATGAGAAATACCATCATCGCAAACCATAGCCAAAATGTACGATCCTCTCCCATTCTGGAGAAAGCTCCATGCGCATATATACAGACTCCGATCGTGACTTGAGACGACGGAAAATAGAGACAGAAAAATATTTTGTTATTCTTTTTTTTCTATCTTTTTTTTTCTAGCAGTATACGAGGGTTGTCGTGTACAAAGCGTTTTTCTCGAAAAATAGTAGGCGCTGCAAGATGAAATTTTTCTCAAGTATTTATTTATCATATTTTAGTGTATCTGAATTCTTTTGATAAAATATAGACAAAAAAATTAATACTTCATTAACATGCTTCAATGTACTTACGCACGAAAAAAAAACGGTTTTAAGGATAATACATGAGTATTGTTTCGAAATAAAAGTATTAAATAGTAGTTTGGAAAAAATTATCCTATTTTTTATTCACTATCTATTGTGTCGTCTTTTGGAAAATTTAAGGACATTTGCTTAATTATTTTATCAATTTATCAAACATCCGAAATGGGAAAGTGGTAAATCCAACACACGAAAAACGGCGGCGTTCGATGACGATACTACGCACTGGAAAGCAAATCAGTTTTTTCCTCTTTAGTGTACTAGAGAAATGGGAGTTTTCTAAGCGAAATCGTTTCAATCAAATCGAAGGGTAGAACAAACAGCTACAGGAATAGCGGAAGGCGCTGTCAATGTTGACAGCCAATATATATAAGATTCTTTTATTAGTTGAATGATAGTAAAAATATTGTTCATAACTTTAGAACTAATAATTCTTCACAAGGTCCTATTTGTGTGCGAGGTTGGTTTCTGGCTGTTATTTGAAGAATTAAGGGAAACTCAACTATGTGCATCAATGAAATTCCTTAATTTAAATTGGAATTATCCAACTTGTTTTTATCAAAGAGGAAACTTGACGCTGCTTTAGACATTTTGACATCATTATCATCCGTGTGTCGTAAGGCGAAACACATTAAATGAAATCTGATAATTTGCAATCGTTTATTTATGCATATACCTATTTGAAGTTTGCTATGTTTTTTTAATGAAAATTGTAATAGGATAGTAACAATTTTAGAAAACAGTGACAATTCATAACAATTTATACTTTTTAGTACAAAAAAAAATAAATTTATATATTAACATACAGGTAGATATATTGTGAAAAATTGAAATAAACTTTTATAATTTCCATATCATTTTACAAAATCTTAAAACATTTTTTCTTATATACTGCCAGTCGCCATTTGACGTAGCGGGTTTGCTTTGGACTCACGGACCTAAAGAAGTCCAACCTTAAGAATCAGTCACATTATCCATCGATGGGGTATACGATGAGAAACCGATGCGTTTTTTGATGAAAATGGCGTGGTTGCCGACCGGACATCACTAGTAATCGGACGGTGACTGAGGCCTTTTTGCGAATCGGTGGGGTCATCGGTAGAAGATAATTCGTAGTTAAAAATCAGCGATGTCTCCACCGATGTCCCACATCGCTCCTCATCGGCAACCCATCATTTACACATCTTTCAAGTAATGGCCGATGTATGGCCGAGCATCGTCAAGTGTCCGTTGAATGTAACATCATCGGAGGGTTGAGTGGTGGGCAACAGACATTGGCCGATCATTGGTCAATGTTCGACCAAACATTGGCCAATAGTCGACCGACGTACAAACGATGTTCACCAACGTATGAGCGATGTAATATACATCGGCCGATTACCCTGGAACATCGTTTTATGGTAAGTAATGTATCGCTGGGCCTTTGTAAGTCCGACAGGCAACCACGCCGTTTTTATCAAAAAACGCATTGGTTGGTCATCGTATACCCCATCGCTAGATAATGTGCCTGATACTTTAAGGTCTACTAGACCGATGTGGACCGATGTTGGGGCATCGCTCACACCTCGGATTACCAGCGATTACCACCGGTCTACGGCCACCGGTCGGGAAATGTGACCTAGGCATTACCGGCGTCGCGGATTCGACTCCCACTGCGTGACATGGATATCGGTCCTTAATTCAGATTGAGATCCCGTGTCGCAGTAATTGCTAGCCAGAAAAATGTACTTCGCTGCTAAAAATTTTATTCTCGAAAGGGGTGTTAAACAAACAAAATCATTCATGCCACCGTCTTTCAGTACTCACAGTACTTTGATTATTCTGGGCGACGCGCCTACCAGTATCATTTCGTTATTCTGTGTACTCATGAATGAATTTGGAGGTTTTATGGAGATATCGTGCAGCATTCAATCTCAAAGTCCATAAAACAATACAAAATAGGAGCAGAGCCAACACGGACCTCCAAAACATCAGAGGTGGCATCAGGTGCCATGGAGGAGTGAGCATCCCCTGCTGACCGGTCACACCCGCCGTGTACTCCTTGTCATGATCGGGAAATATCGGGAAAATCCGTCGTCAATTCAGTGTATAAATAATGGACTAACAATTAGTATGAAAAACGTCAGTCAGCATTTGACTCAATGATAAATTGTATTTGCTGACAAGGTCATTGTATCGACCATAGAACTTACGAAATGATGACTTAAAACGAGGCTGCTGATATTTTTGTTTCATCAACTTGCTTGTCAATAATATAAATTATTATATTAAGCATTCCCTATCTGACCCTTGGTACAATTCAACTTGAGTATACACTGAGTATGCATCTATATAAATTCGACCATTCGTGGTTTTGATGTTCTTGAAAAGAATTTTTTAACATTTTTTTCCTGTCAACATTCTTATTTGAAATGTAGATTCTTCATTGTTGCCCTACCCTATCCTCAGAGCTCACGATTTAAACAAAAATGAAACTACACTACCTGGGGTACATTTATGTTTAAATGACAAATATTCTGACTTTGTTGTTTTTAAGGAACAATTCAAAAAAAATTGTCATAAGACTTATATACTATGTTAAACTACAATCGCTCATATCCCGCTCTTTCTATAAAGTCTATAAATTTGAATCATCTACACTACCTGAAGATACATTCATAATATGACTTCACTATCCAGGAGATTATTTTGAGGGATTTCTTATACCGTATATATTATACACGCGTATATGGACACATTGTATTTTGTGCGCGCTAGTCGATGGAATTACTGATGGCGTAAATATAATTAGTAATGAGGACCTTAAGTCACTTACGAAAAGAAAGAGAAAGTTTAAGGAATCTCGATCTCTTAGTTGGCGTCATAATTTCATAATTGTCATGAATCATGTAGATTACGCCAGACGATGAACCAAGAATGAAAAAGAATTAAATGCATCATATGGTTGTTGAAATCTTACAATATGAATACTAATCATCTTTTCTGTCTTCGCAATGCCCAAGTGAAACAAGAACTTAATAGATAACATGTACATGCCACAGCAGACATAATAGGTATAAAATAGTTTTTGTTTGTAAGGCTTTTTATTTGAGTTGTATTTAAAGGCACATGAACAGAGTTTAAACTGATTTTTTTAAAACAAATTTTAATGTTTACGTACAATTCCTAAGGAAAGCATAATTTAATGATCAGCAAAACATTGAATATCGTTTGTTGATTAACAAACGAGATACAGAACTTTAAGTTCATTGATAATGTAAACAATGCTCATGCCTTGTTTTTGTTTACATATAGAAAAAATAGAGAAAAAAAACAGGACACGGGCCTTGTTTACATAACAAAGGTTTTGAGCTCTAAATCTGTCTTGTATTTCGACAACTGAAGTTCAAATTTTTGATTATCATTAAACAGACCTTAGTTTAATATTTGTAAAAATTGAAAGAACACATTTGAAAATTTTCCGCTGAAACTGTGTCCATGCCCCTTTAAGAGGACCTAGCATTTATTTCTGCAAGTGGTCATTCAACTTATACCGATGGCTCCATATTTAAGGAGGAATTTAACCGTTATGATAGCACAGCCGGTAGAGCTTTTGCTCCCTGATCTGAAGGCCTTGTGTTCAAATCATGGCCGCGACTGACCTAAGTCTATAAAAATGGGCACAACTATTCTTTCACCAAGTAGGCCTACTCGGCATTTTAAAGTAAAAATCACGGGTCATTCTTATGAGATTGTTATAACCTAGGCCCGGTTGTGTCACGGTAGGCGGTGGTGCGACAAAGAACCATCAATGGTCCTGAGTGCCAGTTTAAGGTCTACATTTGAAGCCTTTCATCGGTATATGATGCCGTTTCTCTATGAGTGAAAAGTTCTAGAACGAGACGTAAAACAAAATAAAATCAAAAAACTTAGGAGGAAATTCTCCATAAGTCAGTTTAAGTATCCCAACTTACAATCAAATAAATTTGAATTTCCATACCATACTGAATTCCAAACGCCATAAAAATCCTTACAAATAACTATACATGGCGGGTTCTAGTAAATTTTGTATACCAAACATCTATCCTTACTCTTCACTGAAGTATTCTTCATTGTAGTATTTACAGCAATTGAGAAAATATTTTAGGAGTACTTACAACAGTAAATTTGAGAAGTTGTATAAATCAGACGTAGATACCTTGGAACTCCAAGGAACTTTTACAAAAGTTGAAGTCATTACATTTTACTAAAATCAACACTTTTTGTTAAAACGTATAATTGTTCAACGCTTCATACAATCATTCCCCACCACAAGTTGTGGGACAGACTTTTTGACATAATGAAAAGTTGTTTTTTTTTTAAATAAAAGTGAAATCCGTAAATACACATGCCTTGTGATTGGTTATTTGCATTTTTTGTTAATAAAACATTCTTATTGTTTACATAAGTTCTCTGAAGTTGATACAAAAAAGATGCTAAAGTTTCTGATTGTCAATACAATGAAGCGCATTGAAGTGGTAAAATTTTCCATCTGGACGAAACGTTCTGAGTCATGTTTTGAATGTCAATTATAACATAAAGACACGCCCATTTCTTTAGAAACGAGAAAGGAATATTCGTCGTAATGTTTTAGGACACTACACTTTCCGCGACAAGCAACATGAGTTACACTGAAATGAAGATTTCTAAATAAGAAAGAGCTATGTATAGAGTTCCCGCTTTTGTAAAACACGTATTATAACAAATTTGTACATAATTATGATTTTATCATGTTTATTGGAGTTAGCAAAGCACATGTATGAGTCGAACACGTGCTTACTCGGTGTTTACGTAGACCGTTAATTTCATTGGCTATTATATTTATGAAATGCCTGTTCTACAGGTATTCAGTTGAATCATTTGACCGATTTTTCCTTTCTAGAGAAATGGGCGTGTCTAAAGATAGCTCAAAACGTTCCATCCAAACAGAAAATTTTACCACTTCAATGCGCTTCATTGTATCAATGTACTTGTAGTTTATGGTGATCAATTCTTCCAAAAATATGGTGGAATTCCCTTGGCTACCAAATGCGCACACTTATTAGCAGACATATTTATATTCATATGAAGCAGAATATTTTCAAAATTCAAAACTACTACTTTTTCCATTTATTTGACAACTCGATATATTATACTTTCATGTAAATTACTTGAATCTGATTCGTCGAGAAACATTTGATAAAAAACAATACTACCCGCTGAATAATGAAGCCACGCCCTCCTGCGTAGCAACAGTCAACATTGCTTGACGACGGGTGGTATTACAAAAAATAGCGACTGCGCGGAATTTGTGCGCGCACGGTTCACTGTAATATGTATGTGTATAAAACATTCAGTATAATATAATAAATATTGCATAGTTGAGTGTAACACTGAAAATTTTATATAAGACCAAAACCATTGTCACCCTCGGCTGCGCCTCAAAATTACAATGGTTTTCTTGGTGTGTTTAATATACCGAAAAAAAAGTTTTCAATGTTACACTCAACTACATGCAATATTTATATAATATTCCAGTTAAAATAAAAGATACCACACAGAGTCTGAAAAATTTGTTTCATATTTGGATATATATTACTAGAAAAAGGCGTTAATGGTAATCTAACAGCAATGCTTTACGTTAAGCGTGACAACTCCATCTTTTTCATCGTAAACTCCCCTTACTTGTGTATAACATTCCTATATCACCTGCGGTATGGGGTTTATGTCTCAGTTGATTCAATACGCAGGAGAATGCCATTCGTTAACTTCACATTTTATTGAATAAAATTAGGAAATTTAGAAACATACACTGTACATATTTTCAATGTGAAAAACTAACATGTGATATTTTCCGATGATCTTTAAAAACAATATATTGCTCGATATACCAGCATATTGTACATGCTTTACGCATGAAAAAATTCTAAAACGTGACAAGATATTTACAAGCTAGTTGATGAAAAAAGGTATCAATAGCCTTGTTTGAAGTCATCATTTTGTCGTTACATTGACCTTGTTGGCAAATACAACCTATCATTAAGTCAAATCGTGCGTTTGTAGAGCATGCTCTTGCGTCTCGAATATCAACTGAGAGATATCCCGGATGCAAAATTATTATAAAAAATATGTAAAACTATTTAAAACAGTAAACAGTAATGCATTACGTGGTCATCCTCGCAAGCCAGTGGTCCTGTGTCAACACTAACAGCAACGTGTTGACTCAGGACCGCTGGCTTTCGAGGATGTTCTTGGCTTACAAAAAGCTATATAGGGATATTCCCAAGACACTCAATGCTTATATTTTTAAGCATTAACGATTTCTGAAACCACTTTCGAAAATTTTATATAAGACCATGAAGCATAGGCGAATTTGCATTTGATGCAAATCCCATAATGTCCGTGGAGCCAAATTCACCAAAATTAAAACAATTGTCAAAATACATAAAAAGTATCTAATGGTGTACAACGAACATTATGCATGCACAATTATTGGTATATACAAGTGCATTTTTCACATAACTTGAAATGGGTTTTTTTTTCAGAAAAGAAGAATTCTATTGCATTGTTTTGATAAACATTGTGCAACCCTCTTAATACATTCAGTATTCCCATGGTATTTTGGTAAAGTTTATCAGATAATTTTGTCAGAATTGTCACATTGCAATTCAAGGAATTATAGTCAGTGGAATTCAGACTCATAAAAAAGGGTCGCCAGCACTAGATCCGTCACTAGAGTAACTATTTCTACATAATAATTCTGAAGCAAGCAATTCACTAGATACATTCCTTAACTCGGCAAATGATTTTGATGTTGAAGGAGTTTCGCTTGAAGTTGAAGATTGTTGGTTGCTTGAAGTTGAAGGTTGTTGGTTGCTTGAAGTATAAGGTTGTGGATCTGCATCATAACCTCCCCGTTCCTCAGCCTCGTTTTCGGTTTGAGCTTGGTGTTGCTGACGCTTTTCCCGTTGCCGTTCATTTTTCCACCATATTTTTAATCTCGCCACCGTCACGTTCGGTCTCTCCTGTCTCACATGACCCTTATTTAATTCAGCGGCAAAAAATTTTAATTTTTCGTCTGAGGGGGTTTTACAAGATGTATACCATTTTCTCATCTGCGGAATCTCATGTTGAGGATGGAAGGTCAATCTTGAATCTTTAGGTACACCAAAGCCCTCGCTCCGGATTTCTAAAAAGTAATATGCAAATGTTCTCATTATCTTGAAGTTTTTGTGATTTTTTTTTTCTCGAAGTGTTACAATATAACTGTGCAGAAAGTATAAAGTTGCGTACCTTTCTTTGAATTGTATTGTTTGTACCATGCACCAAATTCCTTACATTTTTCGTCACTCAGTTTACTTGCATATTTCCAGTTTGCAATATTAGAAATCGCTGACTGTAAGAAAAAGAAAAAAGATTCAGTATGAATATAGGGAATGGAGATGCAAAAAAACCATTTACTTGAAAAGTCTAAATAAATATTGATTTTTTTAAAATCATTTTATGATATATATCAATGTGATTTGTAGATATGGGTAGTGATTTAATAAGATACATGTACATCTACGAACAAATAATATCTTTAATTCTGGATTATTAATTGTTAGGATTACAAAGTAATTTGCTGAATAGACGAATTTAAGAGGACATGTCTATGATTTTAAATAACTATTTCTTTAGTTGAATACTGTAATTGGTTTCTAAATAAAGAAATGGTTAGCACTTTTATTCTTATAATAAAACTGCCGTAAATAATTTCAAAATATTTATCAAATTATTTTTAAATGTCTTTTTTTAAATACTAGCCTTAGTTTCAGTTGAAATCATCACTGAATTTAATTGATTGACTCATTAAATGAATAAAGCGAATTCGTTGTGGCTATAATTGATTTTTAATTTTTTTATATTTGCGCATTAAGATCACAGATTGATTTGATACTTGTTTAAGACACATCATTTTATTAAATTTTAACCACAATGCACTATGATTCTCAGGAGATAGATAAGCCCGCGTTTACTCCAATCTTGATCTTTACGTTGCTGGTTCCAAATTACTGTGTGGCATGGACAGTGGTTCTTCAGAAAAAGACCGTGAAAAACATAGGTCATATGTCGCAATAGCCATAACATGTCAAAAGTAGGTCATAGTGACATTTTGCAAAGACCTAAGATGCATCCACTGACAAAGTTTGATGATTCTAAGCCAATAAGTACCTAAGATACTTAAATATAGCCATAAAATGTCAAAGTAGGTCACAGTGACCTACTTTTGGTTGACATTTTCCGAAGACTAAAAATGCATCAACTGACCAAGTTTGATGATTATAGGTCTGAAAGTATTCAAAATATGCCATTTAAACAATTTGAAAACAAATGCCCACAAAATTCAAAAAGTAGGTCACAGTGACCTACTTTTTCATTAATATGTTTTAAGGCCCCAAGATGCATCAACTTACAAGATTTGGTGATTTTTAAACCTCTCAGTGTCTGAAATAATGGGATTAAATGTTTTAGAAAAGATAAGCCATAAAATTCAAAAAGGAGGTCGGGGTGACCTACTAGTATTTTTAAGCTGACCTTGTTCGAGGACCCAAGATGTATCAACTGACAAAGTTTGATGATCATAGGCCTTAAAGTGTCCAAATTATGCCTCTAAATCAATTTGAAAATGAAAGCCCGTAAAATTTAAAAAGTAGGTCACCGTGACCTACTTTTGTGTTAACATGATGTGAAGTCCTAAGATGCATCAACGTACAAGATTTGATAATCCCTGTCTTTATAGATGCAAAATATCAATATTTTTATTAAGTGTAAATTTTGGTCAACTTTGAAGTGACCTTGAGACACCGCCCTTTGCCCCAGGGTCATGCCTTGAACAATTTTTAATCTTCGACATACCCTGACCCTTGTATGTAAGTTTGGTGAAAATCTGCCTGGTGGTTCTGGAGAAGAAGATTTTTTTAGCAACGAGTACTTCTAGTTTTATATTCATGATTATCTTCCCTTGTTTTAGGGTCACACCCCTAGTTTTAGTATAAATGGTAGCCCTTGGGCCAAGGATATCCCATGATAAATTTGACAATGATTGGTCAAAGGGTTCCTGAGTTATGGCCCATATTCTAGAAAGTTTACGCACACCGCACGACGCACAAATGGTCATAGCATTAGCTCTTTGAGCCTTTGGCTCATACAGAAGCGCTAATATCAGCTAGACAGTCAGACGGAGGGACAGACAAACAAAAACTATACGCCCCCCAATCTTCGATTACGGTGAAATCTTATAAAAAGTATCGTAGTTTTAAACTTTAATTTCCCTTTAGATATACAATAATTGAAAGATCTTACAGTGACTTCAGGATGCATGTTAATGCATGTTGCGCACCTCCTCTACAGGAAAAGCAGCAAAAAATATTTTTGTTATTTCACTTGAAGATTTTTTTTAATGAAATACAGGCATATGGAGATAACGAACAGTATTCAAGCTCAAAAGTCCATTTAACAATACAAAATTGGAGCACAGCAAACAATCCAAAAAAAAAATCAGAGGTGGGATCAGGTGCCATGGAGGAGTGAGCATCCCCTGCTGACCGATCACACCTGCCGTGTGCTTCATGTCATGATCGATAAATAACGGGAACATCTGTCTACAATTCAGAGTGTAAATAATGGCCTAACAATTATTATGAAACACATCAGTCAACATTTGACTTAATGATAAATAAAATTATTGTTGTATTTGATGACAAGGTCATTGTATCTGCAACAGAACTGATTTTTTTTAATCTAATGAAACACGTACATGTACTATAATTTTGAATTAAAAGTTAAAAATTTAAAATCATCAGTTGGGGGTCAAGAATAACTGCAGAGTACATGTACAGCTGCGTCGCGTATATATCTGTTGATGATAATCTTCCTATATGTAACGTTAAAGTGCATGTGACATTAAGTAAAATAAAAGCCTAAAAGAACAATTGCTGGGTCAGGGTAATAGCCAGGAAACAATTGCTGGGTCAGGGTAATAGCCAGGTAAACAATTGCTGGGTTCAGGTAAAAGCTCGGTAGAACAATTGCCGGGTTCAGGTAAAAGCTCGGTAGAACAATTGCCGGGTCAGGGTAAAAGTTTGGTAGAACATATGCTGGGTCCGGGTAAAAGTTTGGTAGAACATTTGCTGGGTCCGGGTAAAAGTTTAGGGTTCGAGAAAAGCGGGTTGCTGGGACAGGGTAAAAGTTAGGCTAAAAGTTTGGTAACATTTGCTGGGTCCGGGTAAAAGTTTGGTAGAACAATTGCTGGGTCCGGGTAAAAGTTTGGTAGAACATTTGCTGGGTCCGGGTAAAAGTTTGGTAGAACATTTGCTGGGTCCGGGTAAAAGTTTGGTAGAACATTTGTTGGGTCCGGGTAAAAGCCCGGTAAACAGTTGATGGGTTCGAGTATAAGCTCGGTAGAACATTTGCTGGGTCCGTGTAAAAGTTTAGTAGAACGGGTCCGGGTAAAAGTTTAGTAGAACAATGGCTGGGTCCGGGAATATAATGTTTTTGCTTTTAAGATTTTGCACGAAGGTTTGGAATCAGATTTAGGTCCATGTTGATTTACTGGAATGTTAAAAGTGTAAGAAAGAGTTAATAATACTAAAGCAAGGGTTCAGGCTTAGCATTTGGGGGGTTTTCTGCACATATTGAAGGTGGGAGACCTCTTACCTGAGTTAGAGGACATTGTTTGGCAAGAGTTGATTGGCTCATCTCTTTGAGCAATGCTAAAACAGCACATCTCACAGTTTGATCTGTCCAGTTTTCAGGAGCGACAAGGCCAGGAGAACTGAAATAAAATGTACTGGGAATGAAAATGATTTTAATTTACTGGGTAATGAGTGATTTATTTTGATAAGTACGATAAATTTCAATAATAATATAAACAGTAGGATACACTGTGACAAATCATTTTTGTCAACAACTTTTACATATATGACAAGAGGCCCATAGGCCACATTGATAACCTGAGTCATTCTGGTCCCATCCTACCCCTAGGGGTCATCTTTGAAGAAACTTGAATCTATAAAACGAAAAGAAGTTTTCCTATTCATTTTCATCTTTTTTGCCCAGTGGTTCTTGAGAAAAAATTAAAACATGCCACAAAATTTCTAAATAATATCATCTGAACGAGGGCGTGGCAAGATATTAAGTTTGAACAACTTGAATTCCTCTCACCCCAAAATGCTTTGTGGTAAGCTTGGTTGAAACTGGCCCAGTGCTTCAAGAGAAGAAGCCCAAAATGTAAAAATTTTTACAAACGGACGGATGGATAGACAGACCGAAGGACTTATATTCTCTTAACAAAAGTGGACCTACTGTAAGCGAGAGCCTGTCCACTCGAACAGCTCCTCGGAAATTTCTTGTACAGCTCTATAACGTTTTAATTAAGAGCGAATGTTTAACATGGGGTTTTCCGTTATCATTTTAATCGTATATGCGTCGGTTGTCTGTAAATCTTTCACGATTTAGACTTTTTCCCAGAACCAGTAATCAAATTGCACAAAGCATCCTTCGAATTACGCCTTCTATCACTATAACTTACCCCATAGTCAGATTTCCTTACTGTATCTGAAGTACAGAGTAGGATTTTTCCTTTTAAATGGAGGTATGAGTGCTTTTAATTCAAGAATTTTTTTTAAATGTTTACAAGTATTGGGCCTTCTTTAGTGATTTGAAAATGTTTTTCCTCTTAAGGTCTAGTACAGGGTGTCCACGAATATATGATACCATTTCATGATTACGTAAAACATTATGTAATGAATATTGAAATACAACAAATGTACTAGAACATTGCACCTACTGTCACACAGTTTGACTGACATTTAAAGGAACATTGCAAAATAAGTTCACTTTGAAAAATGCTATCATTTTTAAATGATGTCCTCTAAATGACGTCCAATCTGTGTAATGATCATGTCTAGACATTACACAAAATTCCATAACCAACAGTGCATTTCCCTTTGGTTATACTAGTAATCGGGATTTTCATCGGATATATACCTTTTTAGATAAGTTAAGGTATTCAATGTAGAATGAAGGGATTTTGAACGATTTTGAATAATTTTAAGCTAGTTTTAACACATTGCTAGATAACGATAAAAGTGACATGAACCAAATTCACAAGACTGATAACATTAAGGAGACGGTCATTTTGCACATTTAAATATTTTGAAGAGTTACCTGCCCTTGATGAAAAGAAGAAAATTTTTGATTTCTACAAATTTCTGCGGTAAAAAATTCATTTTATTTCATAGTTTAATAAGAAGGTAGTTTATGCATATATTCACCAAGAGATTTGTTTGAAATTCAAATTACTATTTACAATATCTTATAAAAACATGCACTGCCCATGGACTTCAATGTAAAATTCAAGGTGAAATTAACTGGACAATAATCAAAGTTTGTAAATTCTTTTGGTAGAGCAATTTTATTTGATAATATCTTCAAAATACTACCATGATTAACAAGATGTCTTCGTGAAACACTATGCGCCCGGCGGCAACAAAGTTCCAAAAAACTATTTTTAGCATATAGGTCACAGTCAAGGTCACAAGGTCATTGATCTTAATGTCATTTGAAAGAAGAACTTTATTAGTGGAGTATGCATACGAAAAATGTAGTCTGTATTTCCTATGGTTCAAAAGTTATGGCGAAAGTTCGGAAAAAAAAAGCTATTTTTAGCATATATTTTACAGTCAAGGTCACAGGGTCATTGACCTTGGTGTCATTTGTATGACTTTAATTAGTAAAGTATGCATACCAAATATGAAGTCCCTATCTCCTATGGTTCGAAAGTTATGGCAAAAGTTCGAAAAAGCTATTTTAGCATGTAGGTCACAGTCAGGGTCACAAGGTCATTGACCTTGGTGTCTTTTGAAAGAACTTTATAAGTGGAGTATGCAAACCAAATATGAAGTCTCTATCTCTCAAGGTTCAAAAGTTATGGCGAAGGTTAAAGTTGACAACAAACAGACGTTTTATGAATGTAATATTTGATAGTTACAGATTTGAAATGAGCATGTTGGATGAATCCATTTTGCTTGAAATGCAATTTTTCACAATATTTGGCATAATTTTGTGGATATTTTTTTCAAACTTTGTGATAATTTTTTATTGAAATATTTTGTGGCTAAAAATTGAATTTATCTAGATAATAAATTAGACAAATATCAACGAAATAAGACATACGAAGGCCGTACAAAAATTACGCGGACTTGTTGCACAGAAAAAATATTTGACGACATACTAGTAATCGGGCAAAATGTCACACATAACATAAAAGACTGTTTACTTATATGGTCTTCAAAATTTCATATCAAAATGTTGTAAATTCGTATCAATTTTGGATGATTTATCAGGACAAATCATTAAGTCAAGGAGCAGCAAAATCTTCGACGTCACAGGCATTATAAAAAGATATGTGATTGAGCTTTAATTTTCTCAACATTTTCCCAAGAGTTCCTGTACAGTTTGAGTTACCTTATCTACTCAACATCCATACATCATTTTTTGTCAAGCTTAAAATCTATTTAACAATTAAAGTATATTCTTTTTATTTGTTTTAAAACCAAAAAGTGCAGGTGAAGGTATTTATGAGATATAGAGTGACATTGGTGACTCTCAATCACGTTCTGTTCTTTTCAGTCCGGATAAAGTTTTCGTCAATAATCTTCTTCCCGTCCTCCTGTATAGCCTTTTAACAGAGGTCTAACGGTCTAAAATCCCGCTATTTATTTAAGAAATAAACAACTTTATTCAGTGAACATGGCGTTATGAATAGCAATTGCTCTGCTGGCATATTCCATGATGCGCGCTAGCGCATCATGGAAAATATGCCAGCAGAGCTATTGCTATTCATAACGCCATGTTCACTGAATAATCGTTGTTTATTACTTATATTTGCATTCTTTGATTTTTTTTTCAAGAATATCAGAGGAAATCCTGACTTACATAAGGTTGCAGCTTCTTGTCTTCAGTAAAGAAAAACATACGGCTTTAAAATCATACCCCTTTTCCATAATAAATCACAAACATATTTATAAAGTATTTCCCTCTCAAACACAGTTATCTGGATACAAGCAGCGCCGTCAACACATTTTTATTTGATGCAGTTGTGACGTCATCGATCGACGTTAGTAAAACACTCTGACAAAAATCAATAATTTAACACTATGATTAAAAATGAGAATGCTTTTATAATGATTATTACTCCAGAATGCTTTTCCATATTCTTTTTTTTTTTTTTTAGTTTTTCTATTAATACTTTTAATAGCTGAAATCATTCTTGAAAAATCATTCTTGAAATAGATATACTAGTTAAAGAAATTTTCTCTTTCTGAATGTTATTACCCAAGTGTGAAGAGTTATCGTTCTTTGATCAAATAAGCATGATACTAAAAATAAAAATATGACAGTTCTCTACAATTTTTAGAGTTTTATTATACAATTAAATACATTGACCGAAATTGAATTTTTAAAGATATAAATCAGCAATTTTAAATATTCTGAATTTCCTTTTTTTCAAAGAATATTATTTAAAACTTATTTTTATTCCTCTTATGAAACATTTCATATATATCCTTCTCAACACTTTATGTCAGTGTAGTAGGGATTTTTCTACACGAGTGAGATAGAGCAACTGCATTCATAGTAGAAGCGCCAATATAGTCCTATGAACGCAGTTGTTGACTACATGTTCATAGTGGGAGAGAGCAGTGGATATGCAAATATAGACAAATGTCACGAATTCCCAAGTTTACTTCATGTTTTATTATGCATATTTTGTATCTATGTTGGCGATATCTCGAGCATTACACATAATTAAACAAAGTGTGGTGCTCCGTCATTTTCACAGTCGTTTTCACGGGAATCGCATCAGAGAAAAATCACCATATTTCTGTTAATACTTCAAATATTACGCCATAAAACTAAATACATAATAATAGAAAAATATAAAGATACATCTGAGAAAAATATTGCGAATTATAGAAAATTTCATCTTCGCTAGCCAAGGGTTTCCGATCCGAAATCTACTGTTGTAGAGTAGATTTCGGAATGGAACCCCTTGGCTAGCGAAGATGAGAAAAATTATGAGTTAAATTTTGGATTCCGCATGCTTTTGTATCAATTTTTTGTCGTGCTCCGTACCTCTCTATCAACGAATTAATATGGATTCATTATACGTCACAGTAATGCGAGATAACTCGTGCACACTTATGGAAAGATAACACCTGACCGCCGACCTGCAGGTGGTACCAGATAGCCTCGACCTGTTTACATAGCGATAATTTTTGGGAAAATATTTCAAGATATAAAAATTTTGCCCAAAATTTATTGGAATCTTTAAGATACATATTTCTGTGAAATCTCATAACTATATGACGTCTGTAAGACTAAATAATAGCAGAGTCCGTGTAATTTTTGAATGGCCCTCGTACATTTCTGACAATAATTTCAAATGGTATCATATATTATGGGACACCCTGTATTTTATCCATGGTCAAACTTAACAAGTGTTTAATAAATTTCTTTCGTTTTTAATTTTTTTTATTGATATGCTCCACAAACCTTAGTCAGTTTTTGAATCGAGAACTTCATCATTGAAAGGAAAAAATTTAAAACCTTAAAAAAAGAACCAAACAAATCACTACAAGAAAATACCGAAGCATAAGTAAGTATATATTAATGAATTTGAAAGCAGATAGCAATTAAAAAAAACATGTAAAGATCTAATTTCTTAAGAACCCTCTCTACACTGTGCACACTAAAGAGTTCTGATTCTATGGTATTTTTCCGCAATTAGAGTGATCTGCCCTTGGATCTAAATTCTAAAAAATAGGAATTTACAGCATAATATTATTCAAGAAAGAGGGCGTACAAGGCGTTGAAAATCCCTCGCTCTGAGATAAAATGTTTCTCAATTGTCAAAATTAACGGTAAAGTTATATTTTTATAAAATCAGTAATATCATCTTCAATAAATTTTATTATTTTATTTTACTGAACGACTTATCATTTGACAATCTTTTTTTCAAAGTTGACAGTTAAGCATATTTAGTGGAAAATGGGTTTACTAGAGCCATAAAAAAAGAATTTTGAACATGAATGGGTCAAGTCTCTATTTTTCGTTAACGCTTAAATGATAGAAACGTAAATGTGAAATCTATTTTATTTGTCCAAAAAATGGAATCTAAACCGATTCTGTATGAAAATTGAACTTTTCTGAAAAAAATATACGCTTCAACAAACCCGTTCATTTAAATGACACCGGTACAAATCGATAATGCACATACATGTGCTTCGTAGCGTTGTGGTTAAAGAGGCTGGGGGTGGCAGCCATTTTCAGACTATTTTGATCTCCTTTAAAAGAAGAGCTCCATATAAAGATGTAAAAAATGATAAAATTTTAAAACTAAAATGTAGGAATTTTTTCTTTGCCAAATAATAGATGACAGCTTAATATACCATAGCTAAAAAAATAAGTTAATTCTGGTGGTTAATTTTTGGTTTATTTGTTGACCCCCCAGCCTCCTTAACGCGGTCGGTCTTGTGCCAAACCCTAAGCTATGGAGAGACTTCGAATCATTCGTGAAGCTTTTTCTTTTTGTTTTCACATATCTTAAACAGAGGAATGAAAAAGTAAATTATTAATAAAATATTAAAACAATGAAATTCAGAATTTAATGTGTAAAGATGATATAAACCATATAATTAAAAAAAAAAATATCGCTTTCATGAACTTTTAAAATTGAGAAATGTCTTTTCTCAGAGGGGGGTTGACATCGCCTTGTACGCCTCCATTCTTTGTTGTTATTTCAGGCATTCTTAACATTTTAAAAGGTCAGGATAAATTAATTGAACATGTTATTTACATGTATTTTTCCTATGGAAGTAAACAACAGTGATTTCTATTCACTGATACAGTGTTGTCCTAATATTTGGACATTTTTCCCGGGGGTAAATGGCACGCATTATACAGTGAAAATTAAATAGATAAGCAGTTTTTATGGCAATTGAGTCTATTTTAATATTCCAATTCCAGAGATTCTCACTCATCAATGTTATGCACACGTAGTTTGAAATGCAATTGGAGAAAAAAAAATCATTCCAAATAAAATGCCTTGGATCATACAATAAAAATAAGAATTAGAAACCAGATGGAAAAATATGACTTTAACGCTTCAAAAGAATTATAGTTGTTCAGTTACTGAGAAAAAAAAAAGAAATTCAAAGTTATCCATTTTATATTTTATAATTTTAATGTCGGTTGGAGCCATTTTGAAGAAGGGACATTTGTAAGAATGTGTCGCCCTTCCCCAGTCATAAATACTTAAAGTCATGATATTTTATTTAGGAGGGTTGGGTTTGGGGCAAATCGCACTCCATGGAATTCTAGTGAGCACCAATTGTGCTCCTTCATTAGCCGACCTGTTTTTGTAGTACAAGTCTCAGTTAACCTTGGACTTTATTCTCGGAGCCACGTTATTAGATACTGTGACATGGCGAATAGATTCTCATTGGTAAAGAAATTAATAATAACAGGAACTTTAAATTGTTGTGTTGTTGACAATGATGAGACAACTTAAGCCCCACCACTTTGCCATGCGAGACACTTTTATTGGCCATTTGCGATACTCTTTGACATTTGCCCGAATTTTTATCCCATATATATTTCAACAGTGATCGAAATTCCAAGGTTAACTGAGAATTGTACTATTCCTATGAAGCAGAATTTAATCAGAAATTTCTACATGAAAAACATAAGATGTGTTTGTGAAACACTGATGCCCTCATATTGCAGCTTTGCATTGAATTCTCTGAAAATGTACGTCATTGGGTGTATATTGTGTTTGTCCTGTCTGTCTATCTGTTTAGCTGTTTGTCTGCAAACATTTACCCTCAACATAACTTTTGAACCATCAAAGATAGGGACTTCATATTTGGTACATATGTATACTCCACTAATTATGTTCTTTCAATGAACACTCAGGTCAATGACCTTGTGACCTTGACTGTGACTTATATGCTAAAAATAGCTTTGTCGTTCCTTTGCCATAACTTTTGAACCATAGGAGATAAAGACTGCATATTTGGTATGTAAACTCAACTAATGAAGTTCTTTCAAATTATACTGCATCAAGCTCAATGACTGTGACCTGTATGCTAAAAATAGCTTTTTCGTACCTTCGCCACAACTTTTGATAGAGACTTAGCCAGAAAAGTTGTCAAATCCAGCATCTGAAGCAAATTTGTGAGTGTCATTATTATCCCTTGAAGCATCATCCATACAAGTTTGGTGAAGATAAGCCTTATAGTCAATTTCTTGGTAAAAGACCTGATAAAGCTATAACATGGTCACTCATAAAGAGTGTAGGTCAGATCAAGCGTTAGCTGCAATAATGTAGCCCTCTCCGATTTTTTTTTATCTGATATTTTCTGTAGCTGCAATAATGTAGCTCTCTCCGATTTTTTTTATCTGATATTTTCTGGAAAACAAAACAAAGAAAAAACACAAAAAAAAAACACATAAAAAAACAAGAGGCCCATGGGCCTTATAGGTCACCTGAGCATTATGCAACAACTTTCCAGTTATTGAATTCGATTCATGTTTTAAGCAAGATGCTATGGCATTTACAATTTTGAAAGAGGCACCATTGATCATCATAACTATACACTAAGCAGTTGCTTAGCTTGGTTACTTAAAACCCATAGGCAGGTTAGGGGAACAAAAAATGCATTTCAACTAACCAGTAATATTCAGCAGTAATCAGTAGTGCCACTACCACATATGAACCCCTGACCCTTAGGTCTAGATCCAAAAATTGCACAATTTTTGAAAAGGCTTCCTTGCTTTTCAAAAATATTTGATTAGTAACAAGGAGCAGATTTCAAACAATTTCATACCACACATGAACCCCTGACCCTTAGGCCTAGATCCACACACTGCACAATTTTTTAAAAGGCATCCTTGCTTTTCAAAAATATTTGATTAATATTAAGGAGCAGATTTCAAACAATTCATTCATTTTCAGTATACAAGTACAGCCCCCACCCTCTATGGTACCCCAGATCCTGAAGCCTTGAAATTCACAATTCTGCAAGATTAGGGCCCTTGCTCATCATAACTATATAGGTAGTTTATCTGCTTCATACCCAGAGACAGAGAAGAAGATTTAATGGATTTTCAGTATATAATCAATAGAGCCCGCCCTAACACCTGACTCGGGGGCCATAAAATTCACAATTTTGATAGAGGCACTCTTGCTCATCATAACTATGCACTTAGCTAGTTTATTTAATACCCAGGAGCAGAGAAGAAGATTTTCAAAGAATTCATGTATTTTCACTATACAATCAATAGAGCCCCACCCTAACACCAGAACCTCTGACCCTGGGGCCATAAAATTCACAATTTTGGTAGAGGCACTCTTGCTCATCATAACTATGCACTTAATTTATTTAATACCCAGGAGCATAGAAGAAGATTTTCAAAGAATTCATGTATATTAACTATATAATCAATAGAGTCCAACCCTAACACCAGAACCCCTGACCCTGGGGCCATAAAATTCACAATTTTGGTAGAGGCACTCTTGCTCATCATAACTTTACACTTAGTTAGTTTATTTAATACCCAGGAGCAGAGAAGAAGATTTTCAAAGAATTCATGTATTTTCACTATACAATCAATAGAGCCCCGCCCTAACACCAGAACCTCTGACCCTGGGGCCATAAAATTCACAATTTTGGTAGAAGCACTCTTGCTCATCATAACTATGTACTTAGTTGGTTTATTTAATACCCAGGAGCAGAGAAGATTTTCAAAGAAATAATGCATTTTCACTACATACTTATTTAGCCCCGCCCTAGCACTAGAACCCCTGACCCTAGGGCCATGAATTTCACAATTTTGGTAGAGGACTCAATGCTGATTACAATCATGCAAACAGTTTGACTGCTTGATGTCCAGGAGTAAAAAAGAAGATTTTTAAAGATTGCATTAATTTTAGTGGTTTTGGCCCCACCCCTCAGGCCCCAGAGGGGCAGGGATCATGAAATTCACAATTTTTGTTCCCCTTCACCCATAGATGCTTTGTGCCAAATTTGGTTGAAATTGGTTCAGTGGTTGCAGAGAAGAAGCTGAAAATGTTCAAATGTTAAAGCCATATATGGCATATGTACAATCAAAATTATAAGACTAAAATTATAAAAACTTATTATTTGTATCATTACTTTATATAAAGATAGAACTTTTCCGTAAATTACAAAATCGAAGTCAATTGCGTTATAAAGATATCACTTTTTTATTTGGAATCTCGGAATTTTCTCCGACTCGGAAGAAAATACAAAAGATTTAAATAACACATTACAGAGAAGATAAAATCGTATTATTGGTTGAATCGAGGTGTTCTCCGTGTTCAGAATTGTATGAAAAGTTTTAATTTAAATGTAATAATTATATTTCTTTACTTAATTTTGTATTTTTCAAAATTATATTTTTTTTGATCAGTTACGCCATATATGGCTTTAACGCACGACGGATGACGGCAGACGAAAACGGATAGCAATAGGTCACCTGAGTTTACTCAGGTGACCTAAAAAGAGGGCTACATTATTGCAGCTAATCAAGCATTGGTTGCAAGACCTATAGTGTGCATCCATAGATATATAATTCTTGCACGTTTGGTCAAAATGATGCCTCTAGTCACTTGGAGACACTACCTAAGGATAATCTGTCCTGAGCCCCTGCATCATTAGTCAGGTGCTCTAACCACTCAACTATCCAGGCCAATACCTGTAGCCCAAACCATTAAATCCCTACTTCAAGGCCAAACCATTACATTTGTATGCAGAGTAGGTAATTTCCTATCTACAACCATTCTGGAAAAGGCTAAATGGAAGTATTTCATGTCTCACTCTCTCCATTAATTCTGGCCTTTTTTTCAATGTGGTAATCTTTTCATTGAAAATAATTCAAATGTCCCCCCCCCACTAACAGCATCAGTAACATAAATTTGAACAAGAACTTCACTTCTGACCATCAAATTTTAATTGCATATATCTGACATAACAACAAAGTTTTTTGGCTTCTGTATTTTTGTATAAAGTTCCTGATAATGAAATGCAAAGGCAACTATTGTTAAGAACAAAAGATTTAATCTCAGTGCATAATTAACAAGTTATCTACTAATTCCACTCTTTTGTTCGTTCTCAGTTCTGCGTCAGAATGAAACATAAATGTAAAAAATAAGTGTCACATACAAGAATATATGCAATCATTCCACCTGTTTTAAACCAAAAAAAAAAACCTACTACCTTTCAATTTTTCTTACAGAGATGCTAAAAAACAATAATAATAATTATAATGTCTCCATAAAAATATAGAGTCAACAAAAAAGATGATATTCTACAATATCTGAACTACAAAGGAGCAAAGAAAAACAGCTAACAAAGGCCTACAAACAACCACCAAAGATTTACATTTTTATGGGAGGACAAAGCCCACAAAAAATCGCCAAAATACAAATTATGAACACATTCCTGTAAAAGGAATCGGAAAAAAAAATTGAGTAGAACAAAATTAAAAAAGTTAAACAGACATCAAAACTATTGCCCATAACCCTTTAAACTAACTTAATTTTTTTTTTTTAATTTTCAGCACTAGAGAATGATAAACATAACAATTATTGTTAAATCGTTACTGCGGTAGGATAAGACTTAGTAAAATAAAGCTATATAATATTTATTCGGTAGCAAATAAAAACAATACATGTCGTCATAATCAAGGTAATAAAAATGCAATTCAAATAATTTATGAGCCTAAAAATCTTCGGTAGATAAAATTAAGACATTCATACAATAAAAAGTTTGATTGAAAAATGTTTTAAAATATTGATTATAGCACTTCCTCATAGATTGATAACAAATTCGGTATCTTCTTCAGCCATAATTTAAATAGCCCTCCTTCGGAACTAATACTGACCTTAAAAATAAATAAATAAAATTTAAGTCGCCAAACTCACATATCTATCTCATAGCATTTGATGACTCGGTAATAATAATGTAAAAATAAACTGACAATGTATCTTAATAAATAAATTTCTCTTTTTAAGATTTTCATGGAATGTTTAGTTACTGAATTTTCATAGATAAAATAATTTTCATTCGCCAGTTTCTGTCGCACTTGAAAAACCAGCATCGTGACGAGAGCTCAGTGAATAAGAGGAACACTGTTGTCAGATATAAAACCATGGCTTGTTTAAAAACTCAACAAGACAATAAAATTGAGCATAATGTAAACATAGGTTAACTTTTTCAAGATATGTGAACAATATCAGGGGACTGATGTTAGTTCTGAAAGTTATTTTTCGATATTAAATTAGATAATTTTCAGTGTAAACAACAAAATGTGACTTTAGGCTATATATCAGGGTATACAAATCTAATTATCAACTTTTTCCTTTGTTAGCAGCTTTTTAATCAGCTGAATTAACCTCAAAACAATCTTATATCTCGAACTACTCTAAGAGCATTAACAAAAAAAAAAAATTGTGTGATTCTACTAGAATGAAGACAATTCAGTAAATTATATATATATATATAAAGATGTTCCTAAGAAAAGATTTGACACAGCATTCTTCAATTTTAAATAATCTGGAAAAATGTTTGTTAGGGTAAAGAGTATACAATAATCTAAAACACTAGAAAAAGCAAGATTAACTGAAGCCTACACGTGAAGGTAGTACAGATGAATTTTCATTTCATCCGTCGTCTGTGTGAAGCATTTCTTACAGGAGTCATGCAAACAAAAAGCTCTTCCATTTTACAGTACAATTTTTTCTAATAGAATTCTTCACCAAGACCTAAGCTGTGAATTATCTCAGCAAGTTTGTTGAAAATCAACTCCTTTTAATGTCAATTAACAACTTTCTGCAGTTTATCCAATTTTAAATAATAAGAATGTTCAAAAATGAGAAGATTCTATATTATTTAATATAAAGACCAAAGCAAACAATTACTTTTAAATTACCAATTAGTTTTTGCTTTAAGTAAATAGTTATTGAGTATTGTTGATTGACATTCAGAAGGCCAATTAAGCATCATGTTTATAATTTATAAATTATTACCTTTGGTTAAGGGAATAACATGTTTACTAACTCGTGAGAACAACGTGAAAACATTCTCTGAAAGAATACAGATCACCACTTACTAGGACAATAATAATTCTGTTTACTTTTCACCAAGACTTATGGAACCATGCAGTTTGAGTACTTGAAATTTTGAATATCAATTTATCTTTATCAAACCTAGAAATATCCCAGTTAAATCTTGATGAAGAATTCTGGAATATTTATGACCAAAATATACATATATTCTTCAATTGCAGACAGTTTGTCTTTGTCATCAAAAAGAAAAATAAAATGATTAGATATGTGAAAAATCTCATGTTAGAAATACCCATGAAGTATTGCAAACTGAAGATAGAGAATTTCTGAAACAGTCCTGAAAAAATCTGTGTCCATATGTTTTGCTCTTAAAATTATACAAGAAGTTTTTTCCCCATGTCACATTAGAATACCTTTGATAAAATATTATAGAAATGCCTCAAAGAATATTGTATTCATGCAGTATTAGTGATCATACAGTAAATAATGTAACCTTACTGTTTATATGTATGTGTGTAGCACTTCTTAATAAAAATCTATATTATTAGAAAATTTTCTGGAGATGAAATCAATAAATGGCTAAAATGAAACCCTTATTCTTTTTAGGTGACTGTATTGGGATAAATACAGTTCATTGTCCCTATCAGTTTAGCAACCAAATTTGGTTTTGTCAAATGGAATGTAAAATCAAACAGATGTAGAATTTGTTTTTTCTGTACCCTGTTCAGCTCAACTACAAGAAATTGTGACTTAGTCAAAATAAGATCCACAGTACTGGGAAAGCTTGAAGCTTACATGATTATAGATTACCCCCTACATGGTCAAGCTTGAGTATCAGCTTGGTCGAATGAAAACTGAATGTGAAGAACAGACAAAATTTTACAAGTAGTTTACGTTTAACTTTGTGTTGTAATAAAATGAAATATACGGAGATAATGAACTTATGTTTGTAACATTATAATAAATAGCTTAAAACCTGTGCGTAAGTAGATAATTAAAGATGTCATTTCTTTTTAATTAAATCTGTTCCATTTGTGGAAAAACAAAACTTTTTTTGATTCATACATGCACATGTGAACTTCAAAACAAATTAACAAGTTTGGGCAGTGATGTTATGAAAACAATGCTTGAAAAAAAGTTTTTTCTTAAAAAAAAAACAAATGGATAAATGTAAAAATGCAATTCAGATTTTCTTCAAATAGCACCTTCGACCACAAAGAACATATTGTAAACTATATATATTAAAAGCTCATCAATGCAAAAAAAGTTAAAAAAGGATCTATAAATTAACAATACATTTCCAACTTCATACTATGACTTCATTGTAAAATATGAACATTTAGTCTGAAAAATAATTATGCTGTAGTTACGTGAGAATTGTAAATAATCCCAGAATATGAGGCGTAGATTAATATCTCAGATATAACCATTACAAAAACATACAACCTGACAATAGTACAATAACGAGTTTTGTCCCCTTTCTCACAGACTACATGAACTTCTAAACAACAGATCATCAGCTTCAATGTTAATCTGACATTTACAGAAATACCTGATATGTTTATCAAAATAAGTTTTTCTTTTAAAGAAATTAACAGGTTTTTGTTTGTTAAATCATACTAAATCTAGTAAAGTATTTGTACGTGTTTTCATCTTGAACTTTAAATGAAGCAATTCAAGAGAAAAACATACAAAAATAGGTGAAAATATACAATTTACAAGTGTAGACCTTATATAAAGGGGTAAAAGGTGCAGAAAATAATTTAACATTTCTTGAACTCAATACTCCATACCATGTAAATCAACAGAAGAGACTCGCATTCGCTTCACTTTGGCCCTATGATTTTTGAACCACAGTTGTACATTTTTGGCTTCCAACTTTGGAAACTTTTGGCGATACTCTGACTTGTTTAGTTCCTCACAGTACTTGTCTATCATATAGGACGATGGATGGGTGTCTTCCGCAAACCACTTCTCCAGTTTGGGTATTTCCGACATGGGGTCGATGAAGACCCGTGTCCTGCGCTTTCGGTGAGAGGAACTGAGGCTGTCAGACTTAATGTGGTGATCTGTGGGAGATTCATCACTAGACATGGCTTGTGAGTTCTGCTGTTGCTGGTACCTAGTTGTTTGCTGTAGAAAATGACTGTTCATGGGAAAGTAAGTCATGGCCAGGGGATGAGGGAAATGGGGAATGTGGAGTGGTTGGTGTAATCCTGCAGCACTATGCTGCAGTCGTGAGAGTGTACTTGTGTTGTAACTGCCCATGTGAGCTTCCCTTATTGGGGCACCATCTTTCATTTCATGACTAGATTCTGACCCTGCGTAGGATTGGCTGTCGTCTATATCCGACTCCATTTCATCGTCATCAGATCCTGAGTTAAATACCTCCGAATTGCCATTGCTTGAGCGCCTGGAGTGATTTGGATAATCCTGTGAAGACCTCCTTCTTTCAGTATTGTACCTGTTGACCGAGTCTGCCTTGCCATTCGAGTTTTCTTTCTCCTGTTCATCATCCGAGACACTCTTTCGTTTTCTATTATTGTTAGCAGTGTCCAGCATTTCCTTCTTTCCTTGACTAGATTTATGAGAATTTGACAAGTCACATGGTTCCCTGGGTTCCTCATCATCATCATGGCTATTTTTATACTGGCCATATTGATGAGGCAGAATATAAACAGCATTTCTGTTTGGCAGATAAGGTGCATCTCCCACCTCTGGTGTCTTTTCACCATCAGATATTGAAGCACTCTCTTTTTTAATTGAGATTCCATGCCCCTCATTGCTTCTTTCATCATCAGACTTGTCCATTTCTGCATCAGAACTTTTTGAGGATTCAGTTTTTACCTTTTCAATATCAGGCTTACTTGCAATATCTGCTTCATCTTCTTTCTTTGAAACGTTCATCCTTGCTCTTTGACCTGTCTTTGAGAGATCACACGGTTCTTTCAGAGCATCTCCTAAAATATCATGGGAACTATAAATACCCTGGAACGGATAAGGTAACATGTATGGAAGATTTCTGGTGTTCATAAAACAACCATTATCTGGAGCATTAGTACTCTCTTCTGTAGCTTCATCTCCTTCAAACGATGTATCACCATCAAAGCATTTGGAGGCCCTCCTATGTGCAGCTCTTGCATTTTTGAACCAGTAAATGATATTGGTGAGATCTAGAGGCCTTCGTCCTTTCCTGGAATCTAGTGAATTCAGCTCCTCAAGGTATTTAATCATCATCTCTCTAGGGGGGTGCTGGTTTTCAGAAAACCATTTTTGCAAGCGGGGAATTTCATGCTCTGGGTCAAAAGAGGTTCTCATTCTTGTTTTGCCATGCAGAGGGGCATGGTTTGTTAGATAGCTCTGAGGCTCTCTAGGAGGGGGAGAGGGGTTCTTTTCTGGGGTAGAGGCATTTGAATGTCTGGCCTCTTCACTGTGCTTCTGCAGGTCTTGGTACCATTTATCAAACGACTTCCTGATTTCTGGAGGAAGATGCGAAAAGCTGTCCCCTTTACTTAAGGATGCAAGCAGATCCTAGAAAAAAAGGAGGAAAGAATTATGAGAAAAATTTGGAAAATAAATCATTTTTAAACAAGAGATGTTTGTAAAACACTTATGCCCCCCCCCCCCTTCCCCACAAATTGGAATTTTTCTAAGTCCAAAAGGGCATAACTCTGTCAAAAATGGTGTAATTATACCCAAAACATAACTTGACCTAGATATACTCGTCTGATTAATTTGAATACTAAATTCCATTTCAATTTGTGCAACTTCTCAAAAGAAAATGAACGGAAACTGCAAATAATAGGAATTTTTCTAAGTCCAAGGGGCATAACTCTGTCAATTACGGTGAGATCATACCCAAAACAGAACTTAACTTAGATATTCATCTGACTAATCTGTTTTTCCATTTCAATATGTGCAACCTCTCAAAAGGAAATGTGTGTTTTTCTAAGTCCAAGGGGCATAACTCTGTCAATTATGGTGCGATCGTACCCAAAACATAACTTGACCTAGATATTCATCTGACTAATCTGTATACTAAATTCCATTTCAATATGTGCAACCTCTCAAAAGGAAATGAACGGAAACTGCAAAAATATGGAATTTTTCTAAGTCCAAGGGGCATAACTCTGTCAATTATGGTGCGATCGTACCCAAAACAGAACTTGGCCTAGATATTCATCTGACTAATCTGTATACTAAATTCCATTTCAATATGTGCAACCTCTCCAAAGAAAATGAACGGAAACTGCAAATAATTGGATTTTTTCTAAGTCCAAGGGGCATAACTCTGTCAATTATGGTGTGATCGTACCCAAAACAGAACTTGACCTAGATTTTCATCTGATATACCTGTATACCAAATTTCATTTCAGTATGTGCAACGGTTATGAAGAAAATGAACGGAAACAAAATGGACCGACAGAACCGACTATTGCCCTCCCTTCTTCGAAGGGGGGCATAAAAAGATACCTGGAAATCCACATACAAAGATATACTATTCACATTATAAACTGGATGTTAAATAAAATGTTTTTGACATTCCCCTTTTTGTATGTTTTTTATCTTTTTGAATGTGTGTATGAAACTGAACAAAACCATTTCATTTTTCAAGCTCTATTTTCCATTCTTCATACATACCGTATAAGTGGAAATTTTAGCAAGACGCAAATTTAGTGATTTGTCCTTAAAAATAGGTATTCTATTTTAGTAAAATGAAATTTCAGCGATTTTAAAAAGCTCACTAAAGAAGCTATTACAAATAAATTAATTTTTAGCGATATTCAATTTTAGCGATCTTGGCACCCTCGCTCATAATGCTAAAATTAAACCCCCGCTAAAAATTCTGCTTATACGGTATCATATAATGTAGCAAGATTAAATTTTACTGGTCCCAAGTTCTCTCGGTCATCATATAACATAAATTTATACACTGCTCAAAACTCTGCTTACAAATATGACCCTGAGTCTAAATATAAGTAAAAGATACTTGACTATTAAACGAATAAGGCTGATCAGTGACTGCTATAATTGACTATAAATGCTGATGTGAAACACACACTTGACTCTAAATTATGGATTAAAAGCAAATACTACACTATAAATGCTGAAAACTGCTGTTTGAAAAGATTCTTTGGCCTGATTATTTGCCATCTGATTCCTATGATTATATATCACGTTTTCTTTTACCACAGTTAATTATTAGTCATTACATACAACCAATAAATGTGCAGAGCCTTCTCAAGTTCTTCACCACAAAACGATTCTCTATAGACAATCCTATTAACAGCTTCATTTACTTAAATACAATGAAATCTCCATCTTAACACCCTTAACATCACTCAATCCCACTCCGTTCTGATTTAAGATACCCAGCTATACATCTGGAGATGACATTTTAACAACCCCATACATGTATATCATCATTCTATCTTTAAAAGACCTTCACCACTATCATTGGGGGGAAATGCATCTTTCACAATGACCAGATTCTTTAACATTCACTTTTTTTCTGTGACTTGCCTTATTTCACAGGTGAGGAGCAGGGAAAACATTAGTTAATCAAATAAGAGATCAGCGGAGAAAGCCGTCATCCATCTCCTATAAACAACTTTGCCTGATTTTTTTCCACTGTATTTTAGCTGTCAGTGTTATTAATCGGTGATGCTTTTTAATGACAAGACTTTGATAAAAATTCTCGCCCAGCTGACAATATTTCATTCTATTTATCAAAGTATTTAATCTAGGTTTTAGTTCATGTTCACTGCTTTCTGAAAACTTCCCTCCCCTCATAAGCTGGATTTTTTTTCAGGAGAGAAGAATGTTTTCTTGATATAATCTTGAGAAACAACACATTTAGATGTAAGGATATGCTAATTAGAGAGTCTGATTGCTGTGTTTCCTATAAACGTATTACCCTGAATGAGACAAATGTACCCCCTGTCAGTCAGTAGTGCAGGAGATTTTAAATTTAAAGGCATTAAATGTCAATGTTACAAAGATTCTTTACAATAGATCACACTAACAATGAGCCACATGAATTTCAGATTCTTTAAAAGATCTCACTGAAAATTTGAAGTGTGCATCAAATCTTAACCTTTCCCCTTTTCATTCTTTGAAGATTAAATAATAATAATTATCTACACTACCAACTATTTTCCAACATGTATTTTACAGAAAACAATTTCAAACTTAATCAAACTAACAACAAATAATTATTAACTTGGTGTTTAACAACTGATTTAAAAAAAAAAAAACTTTTTGCAAATCACCAAGTTCAAGAAGACTATTTCATTATATATGGAAAGAATGGTTTAAACAGTTCACCTTTTGTACAATATTTGTATTTATAACATTTTGGACGATATCATGAATTCCACTTACTTTTTCAATGGGACAACCTGAGCTCATTAGAATGCCTTGAGATTGAGTTAAGAGCAGCTGGAGTAATTTCCCTTTGATTTCATCTGTGGAACTGAGTTTGGCTGTGCTGTAATGAAGGAAATAGAGAGTGGCACGAAAATGAAAGTCGATTCCACACTGTATTTCTCATGTAGATCACACCTCCTTGTATAATAACACAATTTACAGTAAATTCTTTCATGTTAAAATCAAAACAAACACTATTTAGACCTTACATTGACTGTTTTGAATAGTTCGTGGGATACAAATAATATTAAAAAAAATATTCAGGTCAAACAATAGTTGCCTTTGCTTCTTTTCAATAGATACTTGTGTATTTTTTAATGTAACAAAACTAATAAAAATGACACTTAAAAATAGCCCTGATTATCATTTTTGGTTGAAATTTTTAAGTTGCTGTGTACTGAGATAATGCACTGTATGATTTAAAACAACATCTTTATCTCTTCATGTATCCACTTAATGTTTACATGATGTAAATTTTTTTTTTGCTCTTTATTTTCCTTGTGTGCATATATATCGCACATCAAAATTTGTGTACAGAGAGTATTTATTTACCACATACATAGTTTTAAAGAATTTCATTTAATCATATTGTGATGTACCTGGTATTTTCCACATATTACATTGTGAGCACTGTGTGCACTCTTTCTGCTCCAGTGAGAAAGATAACACTACAACTTTTATTAGGCTTTTAATCTCCCTATGCCATCAGATTTCCACTTTTGGTTCAAAACTATATGGCTGATTGTAATCAAATATAATTTAAATGAATAAAGTACATTTTATATTCTCCTTGCTCAACTTTACAACTTTAAACCTCTCCTTGGAAAATCACTCTCATCTTTTTTAACAAGAGTGTTGGAAAATATAACTTTTACAGATGCTGCAGTTTATCCTCAGTCATTTTTTTTAAGATCATCCACTTACTGCTAAATACTATATATATCACTTCATTTTTGCTGCACTTTTTTTTTTGTGAGACAGCTTTTTCATTTTTAAAATGAGATAAAATTTCGTGTAAGTTGTTATTGTTTATATATATATAATCCTTTAACAGTACAAATGTACGCAAGAATGAAATTTTTGGGTGCAGACAGACACACATGATTAGGTGAAAATATAGTTCTCACAAGTAAAAATTGATTTAAAATAAAGATTTTGCGAATACATGATTATATCCAGTACCTATCTTATCTTATAGGTCAATCAAGAAAAACTAATAATAACTTTATATTTCACAATTGTCCACACTATAATGCTTAATGATAGTCAACTTAATCAAACATTATATTGATATACAGTGAAATTATGATGTCATATCTAATTAAATCTGGATTAAGTAGTTTATGGTTAAGGTTAAATTTACCAAAGTATAGACACAATGTGAGTCAATCCAAGTTTACCTTAGTTAATTAAAGTTAATTGAGATAAACTTTGCTATGTGGGGCCTGCCTCTGGTCATGAAGTATTACTCTTACAGATTTATTTACCTGCAGAGTCGAATTCGAAGTTTAGCTGTCTGAGTAAGGTCCCCTAAGATGTCCTCTATCGTGCACTTGTTGTCATCTGTAATGGACTCAAAATTCAGGGGCTTCCAATTCTTGATTTGGATGGCACCTATTTTAAATATAAAGATTATAATAATCATTTTGGTTGCAATATATTCAAGCTAAACTGTTTACCTCTGTAAACCGTTTACTTTTTTAGAAAATTGAAGATCTTATCATTTTTTAATTATAGTTTTTTTTCCCATATCTTTTCAGTTAAAATATTTATAACTACAGTTATTCATGTTTTTTGTTTTACCTTTAGCATTCATCGCCTCATTTGCATTGTAACCCAGTTTGATGAGTGCTGTGCGTACAAGTTCTGAAAACAGGGTAGTACAGGGTAGTATAGCATAAGTGTCCAGCTCTACACTGTAGGTGGCAGTGTTCTCTGGTTCAAAGGTCAAAGGTCCACTTGTTTGTTCAATGACACAATGGATTGGTAAAGATTTCACTCCTGAAAAGAAAAAATCAAATGTGAAAACTTTCTTCCAATTGCCCATGATTCCAAGAACTAAAAATGAAAAAAAAGTTTAAAGGTTTCATGTTTCATTACATCATCTGTATCATTCAAATGTTAATACTCAGCTATTCCGTATATCAAAAAATATTTTATAGATATATATAATGAAAGCATTTTTAAAATAAAACTTAGGAAATATCTAGACACAATTTTTAATTTCTTCTTGTATGAGTTTTTGAGTAGAAAACTCAGTTTCTCAGTCATTATATTACATTTCCTCAGTCATCAAGTACACAGTTCTAAAATCTTCACTTACACATTCTGTTTTAGGAAATATCAAAACAGATAGTAAATCCTTTGGTCTGGTGCAAATTAATCCTATGATCGTAATTTCAAACATTTTGAGCTTATTTACTCTCTCTGTGTGTCATGCATTTATAAATTTAAAGTCGTCATTCAAAGAAGTCGGACAAAGATCATCCTTATAAGCACAGAGGAAATTATCTTAAATCCGTCCCGAGATTTTTCAATTTAACTGAAAAGGGTAAATCCTCTTTAAAACCTCTAAAAATTTAAAATCCAGTTTTATTACAAAAGCAAATAAATTTAGGTCCTTATCCCTTATAAAATACTAGGTCTGTTCTACCTCCCTGAAATGTCCAGAATAATCTCCAAACAGGATAAGCCGTGGCAGAGAACCTAGCAAATTCCTGTACATACAAATAATGAAATAATTCCAAAAATTTCCAATCCCAGCCTCAGAGCAAAGATTTGGTACAAACTGATCATTATCTCGTGGTGAATTTCTACAGATCTCACATTGAAAAAAATGGATCGGTGAAAGACGATGTTTAAATTTCCATAGACTGAAGAAAAACATTAGGGAACAACATTAGCACTTAAAATACTTCGATAGACCCCAAGAGTATTGGTATAAACATGTGTAACAGTTGTACATGTAAGAATCAGCTGATAGTTACAAGTGTTGCACATAATTTATGCATCATTTGTGATCAAACATTCAAGATACTTCTCAAGTTGAAAAATTCAATATTAAATCCTTCATACCAGCACAATTCATTTATTTTAAGATTACTTTAGAAAAAAAACAAACAAACAAAAGACAAGAACAACATAATCATGAGACATATGGTGGTGTTTTTATAATACATGGATAATTCCCCACATGAAAAGACTTGTGAATCTTATTCAAGTACCTTAAAACTAGCTACATTGTATTTATAATAAAGTTACTTAAACCAGAAAAAAAATCTGTTTTAGTATATATGACCTAGCATTAATCAGATTTTCCTTTGGCCAAAGGTGTCTGCATGTTATACACCAAATGTAGAGCTTATCCAATTTATTTCATCATTTCTAATGTGGTGTTAAATCAGGGACTAAGACTGAATTACAGAGCCCTTGTAATTACTTTTGTGGGGAGATGAACCACATCACCTCTTCCCTGATTACATTTAATCAGCTTTGTTTAAGCTGAAGTGATGACAGATGGTTCGGGTCCTAATCCGCCAAGAGACACAAATCTATATCACCTTGTCACCATCACCCACTAAAAGCCTGCTGGTTATAGATACTGTAAGCCTGTCAGGTACCCGGTCAATCCACTGTCACCTTTACTGCATTTACCCCATTAGGTGCAAACACCAACATAAATTAACGGAATTGATGTTTTGTGTGTTTCATAAACTATATTTATATAACAGTTATAAAGTATCCCTGAATTAAATAGATTCTCTTATTTTGAAAGAGTTTTTTTTTTGATTAGTCATATTTGAGAAATAAAAATCTCAAAAATACTTCAAATTCATTTAAAAACTCAGGGATTTGAAATGCTAGTCTATCATTGCAAGTTCAAAACAATGATCACACATTTCCTGAAAGTATGGGAGTTCCATGGAAACTAAAAATTAAAGTGGCATCAAAAGAAAAACATCACTAGCTCGATTAGAGGATAGATTTTACTATTTTATCCTATGGAACAAAAACCACCTTGAACTTTTAAGATGACAGCTTAGAAAGAAAAAGAAAATGAAGAAGAAAAAGGAATTAATACAAAGCAGATTATGCCCAGCCTTTTTGGGTTTGTGCTCAGTGCAAAAGGGAAAAAAGAGATCTCTCTAATTCCTTTTTAACACTTCATACTTTCCATGGAAGGACTTATGTAAAGCGATAAGGCAGATGCACGGTCGTTTAATCCGGCTATCCTCAGATTCATCCGCTTAGGAGACAGCTGCTTTTGTGTCAGATTTGAATTAAAAGAAAAAAGGGGAGAATAACAATCTCTTCTCTTTATGCCTCTCAGTGTCAATGCTGGATCAGAAGATTTTAATTCCACGACAGCCCTGTGATAGATTGATGCTGATGAAGAGCCCAATAATTCTTAATCTGCGGATTTATGCAAATATCAGAGATTCTTGCTCCATTAATTTTTTTTTTTTTTTCAATCACTGCATTCCATACAGTTTATTACAACTGCAATATACTGATAAAAGAAAAGAGTATATGAATTCCTTTCATCAAACTAATAATTTATATACATTTTTTGCATGTATAAAAATGGATTGGTTTGAAAAAGAGTTAACATATTCCTACAATTTTTCTTAATTAAAAAGTAAGAAACACAAAGAATTTTAAAAGAACTACCCCAGTATCTTATCAGAAACTTAATTTTGTTCTCCCCCACCCCCTCCCTTTCAAACACAAAAAAATCCATGCTGCATTTGCTGCATTACATGTGTTGTTAAAATTAGATAAGGGAGATAACATGTTTCAGTGGCCCTAGCTACTTCCTTGAATATATCAGTACACTTGAAGTCAGGCAGGATTAATAATACCTAGCTAATAATAGCTATTTCCTCATCTGTTTTAAATAGAATTATTTGAGTTACACAACATTTCGAGTCAGACAGATCTAACAGAAGAAAGGACGGCTACTTATAATATTCCTCTGATGGTCCTGATTACAGTAATTTTTAAGCAGTGGGTGTCTTCATTAAACTTGAGCTGGATATCTTTGAATTTTAGGAAACTGTCAAAAGTCCGAATCTTATCAGCAGTAATTAACAGCCAAGTTAAATCTCTCAATTACTTCAGGGGGGAAAAATAAAGATCTCCTACAAGAACTTGTTGATGAAGTTGGTAACATAACACAAATTCAAATAATCGTAAGACCATTGATAAAAAGAAAATTTTTATATTATGGTAAAGCTTACATTAAGATTATTGAAATGATACTGCATGTGAACAGATCAAGAGAATGTTTTGATTAATTTCTAAATAACTGGTATAAAACTTAAAGAATCACATGTTGATATCAAAGAAACAAATTTAGCTGGAGATTAAAACATACTAATACAACATCTTGAATACTTTTATATCCAGCTTTAGCAATCACATTTTCTTCAAAGATACTGCCAAATATATTCCAATATTATCTGCATTAAAAGCAAATCTTGTAGAAGTTTGCAGCTGTCCTGAATTTACCTATCAGTTCTACCTTAATTCTTCTAATTCCAGAGATTACACAAACTTGTAATATTGTTTTACACTTTACGATCCAATGTACATGGCAATGATGATCTTTGCCTCTTACATAATGCACACATTTCTCTGAAGAGTGAATGTTTCACCAAGTATTTTCCACTCTTTTCAAAAATATTTATTCTAGTAAATAATAATACAGAAAAGAATTATGTTTGCACTGAAACAGGTTAACTAAGATCTGCTTTTTGAAACACTAAATGCCCATAATGCTGTTGCCCATTTTACCAACATACACTGTATTCTCTGGGATATTAAAGGGCACTTACACCACATTTTGGGAATCGATTAGGGCAGTGAAGATTGGGAAAACAGATATTAAAATATGGATCAAATTGTCTGTCCTTAGAACTTTATCATGACCATTCAATATCTAATCGCAGTATACATAATATTTCTTGTATACTGTGAACATCATTTGTTCAGATTTCAATTGCAATGGAAAAAAAACTTGCCACTGACTGAATATGACATCACAATAGAGAGGCGTAAATATATATTCAAGATTACAACACTTTTTGTGATCAAGCAGCCACGGGTAGGAGAGAGCTTTATGCGGACTCTGGACATTGGCTTCAGACGATGCCGTTAAAGGTTTTCAACATTTTCTCTACTTCCCCTAATTGTACTTTGAAAGATTGAACAAATAAATCTTTTCTGGAAATTATAACTATGTACATAAATACCAGTATTTTAGTCTCTGTATCAAGATATGTAATGCAATTAAAAATCATGATATACCAGTATACAGATAAAATCGCACATCCCTATACCCAAAACATCAACAAGTTATGAATAGCAAAATGTGCTTTAACTTGTAGTTTTCTCTGAATGGATTATAAAGTTTTTTGCAGTATAAGTACTATTCTCAAATTACTCACATCTTTCATTTATTTTCAATCCATGGTATACACCTTTAGAATGGGAGTGTACACAATACAAGTTAAATGTTGAAAGGAGATATTCGTTTCAGCACAAATCACTCCATCCAACCAAATGTTTTCATATTTTAACCTAGTTATATTACAGAAGACAAAGACTGACCATTTTCGTATGACAAATGAATTACATGTATATGACAAAGAGGTTGCTTAAGTAATTGAAATTAATCATAGAAATAAAAGATTAATGACCTAATTGGACAAGTTGTAGCAGTTAAATCAGTAAATTCATTTATTTCCTTGTATGTGTTACTCTGTTGTGTTAACATGCAACATATTACAATCTCCTGCACCTGGATATATTATTATGAAATATCTGTAATAAAATTTCCTTATAAATTTCTATTTAAGTTGTCCTAGTCTATCCATGTCGAATGTTTTGAATTATTCTTGCTGCTCATCTTTACTATTTAAAAAAAATTCTCGAGAATCAGATTAGTGCAGAGATGCTGTGGTACCTGGATCAGATTTATAAAAGATAAACACTTATTCATCCAGTTTGAAATTAAGTTCATATCTGATTTCCTGCAAATTAGATTCCAATGCATTACAATGTACAAAAACTGTAGTAAATCATTGCTGACCTTTGACCTAGACCAATGGTATTCATGATCAAATGTAACGTCTTAGCCAATAACAAAAAATTGTTGAATTTGTAAATATAGATCTCAAAAACAATTATTCATTATAGTTTTCAAAATAATATTGAAAACATAATGTGATATCAATAATAAAGATTAGAGAGCAGACTGCTTTATTGATATATATATAGAGAGAGAAAATTGCTTATAATATTATAGATATATCACTCTTTAAACATTTTTATTAAAATTCTGGAGCATTTTTTTTTTCTTGTCTCTATCTCTCTTTCTGGAAAACCTGAGGTATTAGCTAAATGGAAAATTCAGGTCGCAGGATTAGAGACAAGAGTGGGAGAATAGAAGATATGTAAACATATAAAGGATAGACACTTAATCCAGGGTCGATTTAATCCTCGCGATTGAATGCCCTACACACACAAAATCCTAATTTAGACAGTCTTTTCATGATCAGGGTTTAGGAAACGTTTGTTGATTGTGATGTCTTCATCTTCCGTACTTGAACTTAATCTCCAAACACAGGATATCGCAAATAAAGCTGCTTATATTTTTTTAATCAAAATTTTATTTAAAAATCTGTCTGTCTCCCCTTCCCAGAACAGAGAGATTTGTGATTAAATGCTGGTCCCCTTAAAAAAAAGATTTATTTCAAATTGAAAAAAAAAATTGAGGCAAATTCATGTATGCCGTCCTCTCAAGCAAAGTGTGAATCTTAAATTACATTTTTTATATTGAAAAATAAAAATTGTGATAAGGCCAATATTTTTATATCTTAAATGCTCAACGGAGACAGACATATTTACCATACAATGCCTGGTTCTGTCGACACTGTAACAATTGTTTATCAATAGCCAAAGTTATGTTTATTTAACAACATGGGATAAACTTCCTCATTGTACAGCGAAGAAATACAAAATCCACAATGTTCAAATCCAATGAAAGACAGAAAGGATCTGTGTTTGCTGACAGAGGCCATAATTATATGTTGACTCTTTAAGTGTTACAGTTTAATCTCAAATCCATCAAAATTTAAAGCTAGCCACACAATAATTCATTTTATGCCCCTTACAACAAAATCAATGTAATTACACTTTAATGTCCTTGGAAGTCAACAATAATTTTCTTTTTTATTTTCATTTTTTAATGAAAACCCCTTGGTGTGACAGAGAGTATTTTTATAAAATAAAAATCAATTCAGTATCTTCTTATAATCAGTATTAACAAAATGATTGCCCAAATCAACACAGACATTTCCTCTCCTCCTTCAACTAAATGATTTCTGGTAATAATAGATTTTGTCCTTCTAGGAGTGATCAAACAGTTTCAAATAAAGGCTACAAAGATAGAAGGGATCTTCGTGTAATTGGGGAGGAAGATGACATTATGGAAAATCATACCTAGGAACTTGTCTGATAAGATACTATTTGAATACCGTAATAATCTCACAATTTTCTCCACTCAAAACACTGATCTATCCAGACTATTGTATGTGTAGAATTATACAGCAGAGCAAGGGTAAAAATCGGAGACAGGGCTTTAGACCCTGGATGTCATTTAATTGATCTGACTTAGAGGATTAGGAAATCTTGGACCAAGCTGCCTGCTTCATCTCCCCCAATTAAGGAAGTCTTAAGATTATCCCTGCATATGAAAGATAAGATCACCAGGCTAAATTGAACATAAATCCCCATTTTATCAGGCCCTAACAACTGTAATATCCTACGAAAATTACATTTCTCATCCATTTCTAATTCAGTAGAATGAAAAGGTTGGGATTATGAGTAATAAATAATTGATGACAGTTTCCTTTTACTGCAAAAAGTTTCAGGAAGGGTCATAGGTATTACCTGTGGACTAAAAAAAATCTAATGATAAAATCATTCTGAATGTCTTTAGAAGTTATGGTGTCGCTAATATGTAGTAACAACCGGATAAAGATCTGTGCCAACTCATAAATTTTTCATTCTGCTAATTCACATCATTCATTAAAATGTAAAATCACTTCTCAAGAATAGAAAGATGTCATTGGAAATAATAATTGAAACCTCATTAATGTCCATCAGAACAAAATCTCAACCAATCGCAAAATTCAAACTAGATTTCCTAGTAAGAAAATTATGCATGCATCAAGGAGCATTACAGCTGTAGATTTTATCATTTTTTTTTTAAATTACAAAATATCAGACTTTATTAGTCCTAAATAAATGGCCGCCTGCTGTGAGAAAAATGGCTAATCTTTTTGGTCAACATCCAATACCCTAATCTCTTGCCTAACTAACCCACAAAGGAAGGATAATCCGTAAAAGTGAAATTTGTTATTTTAAGAGATTAACCCTTTAAGAGCAGTTAACAGGCTGTTTGTATTTGAAATAATCATATTTAATCTGCCTGTCCTTTTCTAACATTTAAGTAGATTACACGCATTTCCCCATTGCAAAAAATTTACTAAAAACAAATTTTAGAAAAAATTATGGTCAACATACTTATGAAATGTTTCTGACTTTACAATTTACTAGTTTCTCTCATAGACAAATATATATATATATATACTGTCATCACAAAAAATAATTGTGATATTTTAATACACAAAATCCAAACTTTTTAATAAACTTACATATATTGCATTGAATTTACACTAATTTGCCTTTAAATATAGATTATTTATCAGGGAGACTCCTTTATCAACAAGTTTTTAGTTTAAATAAAAACTTAGAAAAAAAAGAAGAAATTTCTGAAAATTGAAAACATAACATTAACAGAGCTGCAGTTGACAAGACTTAATTTTCATTACATATGTATATATACTTTGTCTTCCAACATTTAATTTATTTTTTTTAATACTTTAACTCCATTTTTAGTTCTTTTATCAAAACAAAATAATTAAAGTTAACATTTATTTTTATGTATTTAAACACCCTTTTTCTTTAAAATCTTTTATTTCAATCTCCCAATAATTATTGGGAAAAAGATCTTAATAATTTCAAATTGTCACAAAGTTACTCATTGGAATTGTACATAAGAAAATGTGAATGAACTAACTTTTATTGGCTTGACACAAAGGAATAGAAAAACTTCTTTGATTCAACAAATGAATGCAATGATTTTTATTTGTGAGTCCTTAATTTGTAAGCCATCTGAATCAAATAATATTTACTATACAGGCATTAAATTGTTTTATGAACATATATAAATATCTGCAAACTGAAGCTAAATCTTTACTGTCATTTTTGCAATATACAGTCACATATGCAATATGTAAAAAGATGAAAAATGAAAATGGGATTTTGGTGCAGTAATTATGTATTTCTATGGATATTTTTTTATAAACTATTTTTCAGAATTTCATTTTTTTTTTTTTTTTTTTTTTCAAATTTAACTTTTCACGAGTACCATACTTCCATACACATTCAAATCTGCAAACATTTTATGAAAACCTTTTTCTTTCTTTCTTTTTTTTGTAATTTAATTTATTCTCTGGTTGTTTACTTTCCAGTTCTGCAATTAAATATTGAATCTTATTCATTACCTTAAAAGTATTATAGAACTTAGTTTTGTTGCTGGAAAAAATATTTAAATTAAGAAAATTAAAAAGATAAAATAGCATACCAGTAGCACCTGCTGTGGGCAGCCCCTGGCCAGGGGAATTGGAACTGCTCCTCTTTTTGATTTTTTGCTCCATCTGAATTTGTGAAGGAATTTCCTCAGTGGGTGCAACCTGCGAAATCTGGGGAAGAGAGAATAATGTATTACCAAATACCAATGCAGGGTACGATGAACCGCTCATCTGAGTGAAGAGGCTAGTGTGATCCATACAAGTCCAAGCAAGAGAGAGTTTATATTGGTCATCTCATAATTTGATAATATTTGAATTATTAAAGGTTTCCAATCTATTTGTCAACTTTTCCCCACTAGTGTAGCTTAAATCCGACTTTATTATTTTACTTGTTAATTGAAATCTTTTAAGATAACATGTCTGTCATTGATAACTCCTCCCATATTCATGGGTACAAGATATGTTTAGATTAAACTCGTACACTAAGATCAATAAGAACAAGTGTAAATTGCTTAACAATTTTCTCTCTTGAATTTCAATCAATTCAATGTTTCTTTTTAATTCACACACTAAGGTTAAATCAATGCACAAATCTTAGTTTAATTATTTATTTACTCATTTTTAACCTGTAAACAATTGTTTTGTGAAAACAAATTTAATTTTCATTAACACATCTGAATGCTTAATTTAGGATTTAAAAAAAACAAAAATATATATTACCGGTACAACGAATCTGGTTAAAAACATAACAGCAATTTTTCATTTTTTGACCTTAAGAAAGGAAGTATAATGATTAATATTTAAATTAACATTTAAATCGATTCAAAACATCACAGACTGAAAACATGCTGGCTATAAAATTTATTAAAAACAGAAATGGGTCAAAATGCTTCCAATCAAAGTTGCAACGCCAAGGTTTTAAAATTAAAATTTAAAATATGACAATTTTTGTAAATAGTTTTCACAATATTTTAAACACAAGGAGTACACACAAAACATGCATATATATTGAGCAACTATAAATTCAAAACTAAACATGATTGAATAGTAATATATATAATTCACACACACATAAAATTTTTCTATTCCTTATAAATTCATATACAAATTTCTTATCTATAGGCCTACATGAAGAGTTTTTTATCGCCACAGAAAAATGTGATGGGAGACAATGAAGCTCTTACCTCGCTTGTATTGACAGCTGTCGGGGTGTTTGCTGCCACCCATGCTTCAGCGAAGGTTTCCATTGCAGCATGGAAGTCCATCTTATTGATTCGAAAGTTCAACCAAAGATTTTAAACTCATGAAAACGCCTGAGTACTGAACAATATGTTAAAACCTGAGGAGGGCGGATTAACGCAAACAGACGGCATGAGGAAAACTTCAGAAATGTTTGGATGAAGAAATGATAAAGAGTTTCTAAAAGTCACCATGCATCACAACCGAATGGTTAGATGACAGAGATACAGCGATACACCCGGTCTTCGCGCGCCTAACATTTCAATAACAACCAAATCCCTATCCCTGGCCAGTTAAAGACATCTCGTTTATCCCTAAGAGGATTAGCAGGCCTATTTACGGACAATAATAATAACTCCGCAGAACTATCTTTTGATATTTATCCATATATACAAAAAACGAATAAAATATTTTAAATATTTGAAATAAAGAGATAAGCAAAAATTGTTTGAAATATTGCATAACGTAATTAAATAGTTCATTAACAAAATATAACTGACAGCGTATGGATATTAGTTCAAGCAATAAGCCGGAAAAGCTTTTAGCTGTGTATTATCAATAAAACGTTTAGCAATATGAGATTCTCACTTCACAGAAAAGCTTCAAAGTGACACTGATGTCAATAAATTCCCGAAATGAGAAGGGAAGACGTTTTTAGTTTATAGAAATTTCTCTTTCTACTAAATGCAGACATTTTACACAATTTGCAAATTTTACAGGTCGTAGAAACCTCAAGAGTAAAAATATATAGAAACCGACATCATTGTACATGGTGTATTTGATTGTCAACAACAAACATGGCGGTCAGAACCCTTGGTGTCGTGTTGGCAGTAATAACAATTTGCAGTTCTGCAAAATACAAGCAAGGAGAAAAGGTGAAATACTGTACAAAGGAGATTTTATGTGATGTTGATGTATAGATAAGTATTTAGTTGAATCAAGTTAAACGAGCAACACAGTAGACATACATCCTTGTTTAATACGCTCGAATTTTCTCGCTACATTAGGTACCATATAGAGTGTATTATCTACGTCGTTTGTTAAGCTGCTGAAAGAAGCTATACTTAGCAATCTTCATGCAAAATCACAGCTGTGCCTTTTCACAGCCCTCCCCCTTTCCCCGAAGTGCGCATTGTCTTTTTTTCTTAAGCAGGGGACACAAACTCTCTGAATTAGCTTGTTTTTAATTTAACAGGTTCTTGTAAAATGGGAGAGGAAAATGATTTCCTGATAGAGAGCTTTGATTTGTTAAAAAATAACTTCAAAATTGGATAGATCAGACATTTGGTACAAAATAGTATATTTTTTAAACATGTTTTTCTAAATCTCTGGGACTTCTCTCAGTGATTTTGAAATGTTATTTTTGTGCATTTTAATTCAAAGAAACAAACATACATTTGTAGAAAATAGAGAAAAGACCCAGAGACCTTTAAAAAATGAACTTTTTCCAAAAAATGCAATTGTGTAAATATATATAGTGCTTCTTTGTCCTTTTATATGAATGGCCAGAATATGTGTCAGGTCCAGCACAATACCCCGATAAAGGTATATAGCTTGATAAAGCTATATAGCTTTAATATGATCAAGGTATTTTAGCATTCAAAAAAAATTCTTTCAAAATTAATTACTGAAAGTCGAGTTCTGAGTTTTTGACACTGTGTCTATTCATGCATGTAAAACATATGAAAGATAAAATAACGTCTGTTTTTTTTACTGATTTGTTTGTATTTGACTAGAAATTTACTGAACAAGTTTTTGGTAAAATACCTTGATCAAGGTATTTTAGATAAAGCTATATAGCTTTATCAAGCTATATACCTTTATCGGGGTATTGTGCCGGACCTGTGTGTAGCGGTGATAGCTAATATGGATTTTTTTGTTTAGTGCACTAGAAATGCAAAAAATTTTTTTTATTAATGCAAACAATCAATTCTTTTGTTAGTTTTATTTTATGTACTGATTTATTAAAATTTTGAATTAAATAAATTTTGGTTCAGTTGCACCGAAAGGGAAAGAAATTCCAATCTTTTATTCTACTTAAGCTTTAATGTGCATGTACACTTATCACCTTTTATCTTATAGGTATTGATGACTTTTTTGTGAAGTATTACTTTGTTATTGTATTTCCTAAAAAAAAAAAAAAAACAGACATAAAAGGTACAAACTGACAAGGTATTTCAAACTAAATGAAAGAAAAATCCTATGGCTGTGTTTGTAAAATCTGACCAGCTATGGTTAGCCAACCAAATCATGGACATTTAAACCATAGATGTTTCGTACAATATATTCCTGCAGATCACACACCAAATATGCCCATCTTCTTTGTATTGCAATATATCGCAATATAAAATTCATAATTATTTTTGCTCTTTCCTTATGTTAAATAAAAAAACCGCAAATATCATGCATTCTCGAGTTGATATTGACATTGCCTGATCGAGGTGTGTCGGCGCAAGTGGATAGCTGAGTTTGTTATGGCACAAGAACTTTAGAAACATGTTGCAATAGTCAGATTCAGTTATAACTTGGAAGTTTTTCATGTAACAGCTATTGTCTTTTCGTTTAATTTCACATTTTATGGTGTTTGTCGCCATATTTCAATTGATAAAGGGCAAGTAACCAGGGTTCTCCACAAGGGGTTTTACCATGGCGGCCCGCCATGGTTAAATTTATGTGCGCCATGGTTAAACGAGCTGCGCCATGGTTAAAATTGGCATCCGCCATGATTCACTTTTCTTGCATTTCAGTCCTGACACCTACTTTTTTAATGACTTGAGTAGTTAATCGTGTTTATTATACTAAGACTGCCGTGCACCTGGCATGCCTCGAAGGAAAGCAGACTGTGCTAAACACATCGTTAATCAGCGACTATGCTGTGAAGCGTGACAATCAATGGAGAATCAATCAGCTGATCAGATGATCAATATTTTGAGAGTGTATTATCCTGTAAGTGTACACATGTAAATAATTTTGGGGAACTTCAACATGTTCACAACACGATTAGATATATATAACGGGTTTATAAAAGATGACAATTACGAGCATGATAATTGTCATGCTTACAATTCAAGTTTCTGTGCCAGAAAAAAAAATAATCTGTAAAAATTTCATATTCCCTTGTATTCAATCAATTTCCCATGCTCTGTTTTTTAAGCTTTAACTTTATCATCTTTTTGATAAAATGTGGTGCATAATGCCTATGTCTCAATCGCCGTCTTAGTTTTATTCTTAGTTTTAGAGTTGCTTCCCGTTGTTATGAAACATTGTGTGGCATTGTTTTTAGCACTGGGAAACAAAACTTGGTGATAAATGCAATATCTAGAAAAATAAAATGTTTAGAAAAAAAGAGACACTGGTCCAAATGTTCCTTTGTGTGTTAACTTAAAAAAAAATACTATCCATTCATCAGTGTTAGTCAAACTGAAACAAAACATTTCATACAACAGGCTACAATTCTTATAATTATTAGTTTCTAAAAAAAATATTGCCATGGTTACTGACTTACTGTATCAACAATTTTTCTTTAAATTCCTTCAGAAGGTTACTACAGTTTTGGGCAAATTTTGGTTCATTTGTGAAGTAAGATACAGGATAAATCCTGTTCAATTTAAAATCATTATTTTTTTAACTTTAAAAAAAAGTTATAGTTATTTCATTGTTTTATGTTGCAGTGGGTAAGTTTAAAAATTGTAAAACCAATCATTGATTAATGAAGATTAGGAAGTCTAAGAGGCATTCATGTTTTCGGCCACGTTTCACCTTTGCGCAGCTTCCTCCATTGTTAAATTTTCAAATGTGGAGAACCCTGAGTAACTCTTTCAAATTCTGTAACATTGTATAGCATATCAAACCCTAACCGGTATCCACAAAGAAAATACCACGATATGTATTGTGAAGAAAAAAATTAGGATACACCGGCGGTTAACCAGTAATATAGCACAGCACTAATGTTATGATTACAATATGTGATCGAAGTTTTACATGAACTTCAAAATAAAGAGAGAAAAATCTGCTGATGAAATTTGATGAGGATTGGCAGTGACTAGCTCAGATGATGCCAAAGAGAATATTTTTACTTTTTTTTGCTGTGTAATTTATTTATATCCCATTTGGTATATTATTACACAAATGTGCTTTGTTTCCCATAAGGGCCATTGAAATGGTAGTCTGTGACATAGCTTTTTATTGGAGAAAAAGAAACAAATATACTTCTTTAATTATACATATACCAATAGTATTATACAATACCAATACTTCAGGTCATACATACAAGGTACATTTTTCAAGTTATGCTACAAGTTTGAACCATATATGAGAGGTGGGTATCCTATAATCATAGTTGTAGTTTTAATAAGACTAAAACAAGTATGATGATGAAGGAAAAGGGTCTCTATAATTGTAGACAGCTTCTATTCACTCACTGGATACAGTAAAACTCGTTTAGTACGAACACGGATATAGTGAATTCATGGATATAGCGAAGTTTTTCTTATTCTTAACAAATCAAAATTTTACGGTTATAACGAACTCTGATATAACGAATTTATAGCGAACTGATTTTGAAAGGTTAAATATAATGAAATTTACTCTTTTATAACGAACTTTCCAAGAAAAATTCAATTGATTTTGTTTACTTTTAGCATTTGTATATAAAATTCAATTCATAATAAAACATTAGTTATGGAAGATATGTTTTGTGATATTTGCTTCCCTAACATATTTAGTAGTAATACCTGAAGGAAAACACACATATTGCGAATTCGCTATAATGGTTATACGAATTTGTTATACGGATATAACGAATTACGGATATAGCGAAGTAAATTCACGGGTCCCCAGGACTTCGCTATAACCGAGTTTTACTGTATATGCTTCCGCAGAGGATTGTTTTATTCATTTTATGATGTATTTTCAGGTTGTTCTTTATGTAAACAAAGTTGGTCCATACTTCAATCCACATGAAACATATCACTACTACCAGTTACCAGTTTGCCGTCCCAAGAAGGTAAATGCTGAAAATAAGATATATTTTTGCATCACCATGTTTACTGCCAGGTTAATATCATGGGCATTTTTCATCTAAAAATCATCTGTTCCACTTAAAATTTTGTTCAGTTTCAAGAAAAACGTCCAAGATATTTTCAATTTCATAAAAATCCATATATCGGTACTGATCATTATTCACAAGAGCTGATCAGCTTCAATTGTCCATCTCTTCAGATCTGCTACAACACATAGGGATTTCATAAAAGCATTCTTTTGGATTTTCTTATTCTTCAAACTTTGACAGGTAAAGATTCTGCTTAAGAGGCAGGTATACAATTAAGGCATCATAATAAAGAGAAACCCAATAGATGACAAAGAAAAAGGAGGGAAGGAGAGAAAATTGCACCTTAAAAGCTTAAATAATGTAATTCTTGCAAATTTCTAGTTCAGATAACCCTTGCATCATACACTAGCTGTAGCACATGAAAGTATAATGTAATTATATAGTGGGTTCATTTTGAAAATGAGATTTTGTCCCCACAAACAAAGCTTTCCACTTGACCTTTGAACTTTTGGCAGGGAATTCAACAGGCATCTCTCTCTCTAATCACCAAGTATCTTTGTATCAAAATAAGGAATAAAATCAAAGTCTACTTCTAAACTCTGTTTATAATACATGTATTGGTATAGATGCATAGACAGACATATGAATGAATACTTCATATCGCGATTACTTTACTTAGCGGAACTCTTTCGTGATGGAGGTAGGAAACATGTTGGATGGGGACAATTGTGCTATTGAATACAATGCAAGATCGATCATTGTACATGTTGTAGAATTTATAAGGACAGATAAGTAAAAAATCCTGATGGAATACCTTGCTAAACAGTCACTGAACCTGCCTAATCAATTTTTGAGTGGAGCTAAATAATCAGCTAATCCTAGAATGTTACATTTTTAACGAAATTTTAAGTAAGCGGACTCTTCTCATTAAATTTTCATTGAAAATCGTCACATTTTAGAAGCTGATAAAATGTTGTAAACTTTCCTTATTTGGCAATCTACTATTTGGAGTTCAACCCTTGGCAATACATTGTACTTTCAGCATAAAATTGTTCGAATCATTCGATTGTCACTACATGTACTGTAAACAATGCTATGTGCCCAAGAAATCTTGCAAGATTTAGAGCTTTCTCAATTCCCCTGCAAAAGAGCGGTGGTAAGTTAGATAACTGCGAGGTACTCGCAATATTACGTATTGATACACATAAGAGCAAGATATTAGGCCCTGGGGCCAAAAAACTTTGATGAGCTCAATTTTGATCTCGGTCTCACTTTTTCCAAAGTTCCCCACTACATGTATATACCTTTGGGTTAAGATCAAAAGTGAGCTGGTCTAAGTTTTATGGCCCTAGAGCCTGATCCCATTGCAATTTTGTGGTGAGAGGACAAAAAAGGAAAAAGTTTTTCGAGATTTATTCTAGAACATGTAGAATGGCAATGCATACATGTATAAGCCTTCTGCATATTGAGATATTGAATGTTATTTGTTATCATAAGCCAGTAGTGAAGTTCATAGATATTTCAATATATATATATGATATGTAAGTTTAAGCTTCAGAAGTGTATACTTTGTAGCGTTACTTATAAGTCTAAGAAAAATTTGGGATGAGAGACTTCATTTCGAGTAAAGTGGAGTAATAATTTTAAAGTTATAAATTCTGATTACAATGCAAATAATACAGGAATTTTTAAAGCTGCATAAAGGGAATTGATTTTCTTGTATTTTCTGGGAGAATCATGTTATAAGGTGCTACAAATTTGAACTTCTTTGTATATACCAGATAGAACACAAAAGTCTGACCCTGGGAGAGGTGCTGGATGGAGATCGAATGGCCGTGTCACTTTATGAAATCAATTTTAAACGTAAGTTTTTAAACCCAAATTCCATTTTCAGAATGAACAGACTATTTTTTTTATCCACCCCCTTCGAAGAAGGGAGGGCATATTGCTTTGCTCAGTCCACCTGTCTGTCGGTCCACCAAATTTCATTTCATTTTCTTCACTACTGTTGCCCATACTGAAATGAAATTCGGTATACAGATTTATCATAAGAATATCTAGGTCAAATTATGTTTTGGATACGATTGAGCCATTTTGGATAGAGTTATGTCCCTTGGACATAGAAAAATTCCATTTATTTCTGTTCATTACCTCTGCAGAGGTTGCACATGCTGAAATGAAATTTTGGTATACAGATATATCATAAGAATATCTAGGTCAAGTTTTATTTTGGGTATTGATTGAGAATTTTTTGACACAGTAATGTCCCTTGGACTTAGAAAATTCTAATTATTTGCAGTTCCCCTTTATTTTCTTCGCAGAGGTTGCACATACAAAATGAAATTTGGTATGTATGTCCGGGGGGTGGGGGGGATAGTTGTTTCACAAACATCTTGTTTTGCCAATTCTGAATACTACAGATATAAGGTATTTAATTGTTGAAGCTAAGTAAAAGGTTGCTGCTTCATATTATTTTTCATGTGCTGTATTTTTTCTATTTTTTTTTTGAAGGAGGGGAGGTATTTTTGTTTTAAATTAAAATTGAAGCATAATGCTCAAAGAGTAGGACATTTAAGTCTGATTGTGATTATTTGTATAAGTTTAATGTTATATTGAACCTACTTAAGAGTACCTAATGGCAACAGTATTTAACTTTCATTTTCTCCTATGGCATTAGAAATATAGGTTTGCCAAGGGACTGCATGGCTAATAAGTTCTTAATACCTTCTTTATCATTACAATTCATTAGGAGGATTATGGAAAATAGAGATTGCAATCAGAAAATCTAATAGAGGAGTATATAAGAGCATTGATGTAATTTTGTCATCCTTTATCCTTCTAAATAGGCACTAAAGAGATAAATCTGGATACTGCATGACTTTCTCTTTTCATAAGATTAGCCCTCTGTCATGAAGCGTTAATTTCCTCACTGACAGATGCATTTATTTTTTAATTGTCTAACAACAGAAATGTATCTACTGAAACACATATTGGAGGGTCTTCTGTAATTAGATACTTGATTCTTATGTGACTTATAATAATGAAAAAACAAATGAACAAATTCTGGTGAAACAAACATAATTTAGAAATCTTCTTGTTGTTTTAATTCTTTATAATTGAATTTAAAATTGACAAAAATGTGCAAATTTACTAGTTCTTAAAAAAAAAAATTAGCATCATTTCCACCTATTTGGATGAAGATACCACAGTAGTAGGTCATATAATAAAGACTCATTGTACATGTTGTAAAGCCTTAGTAGATTGAATCACCTACTGTTAAATTAATTACGTTTGGCTGTGTATTTATCATGAAAACTCTAAGGTCCAAAAATCGAGGCCAGTGAATTTTGATGTCGGTTCAGTGAAAATAAAAAAATTGGTTCAGTGAAAATAAAAGAATCAAGAAGTCTGATGGTTCTGTAGATTCTGAAAGTTGTACATGGTTAAAAATATATGAACTTTCCTTAATAAATGCTCGCATAAAAATTGCGTCAAATTAAAAAAAAAAAACAACAAGCATATGTTGCTTAGTTGGAATAATCTATTCGTGACCTTTGGCCTTGGGCAGGTCCATATAGTCACGAGTAGACTGAATTCAAAAGTCAACAACCGTTTTATTAAATAATCTGGAATTTTACAACAGTTATGGCACTTTAGTTCTTGTCACTATCAAATATAAACACTCATAATATAATCTGTAGTGTGACAACACATTATAATTAATTAATTTTAACAGCTTAGAATTATTTAAAAGTGGACAACAATATTATTAAACAAAAATACTGTAATATCACATATTTTCGTGGGGTCAAATTTTCGTGGTTTGAGAAAAAATGCTTGGTTCATTGGTACGGTGTATTTGAATTCGTGGATGAAGAATTGTTGAGTAGTTATTAGGGATGTCATTCTCGAATTACTCGGATGTATATTTTTGAATATTTTAAGCTTATTTATTAATGCATTAAACAATCTGTTTTAAAACGTAAAATGCTCATTGCACTTGTACATGGCAGGGTTTCCTACGCCTTAAATGACCGTTATCGCCTGTGGCAGTGTTTATACAGTAATTATCGTGACCAAGCACCTGTTATTTGGCTTTCCTCACCTTCGGCTGTCTCCTACCCGTATTCTTGGCTTACTTTAATTATTTGTTTTCACTGAGCATCGTTTAAGGTCTATTATGTTTAAATTAATTAAATTAGATAATTTTGTCAGTTCTCCGAGAAGCTGTTAATTCTCGGGAAAAAAAGACAGATGATATTACACGTGCAATTGTTGATATGGTTGTGCTTGATTACCTACATGCAATTACAAATGGCTGAAGGCAAAGGCTTTAAAAAATGATGTCCATCGTTGTACTAAACAACAAAATACCGCCCCGTAATACTATAAAATCTCGGATCGAACAATCATGTGAATGAAAATCGTAAATCCATTAATTTGATCAAGTTCGAGTTGATACTGTAAGCTCTGCCGACTGATACCTGGACGTCAAACGCAACAAAGAGTACTACAATTACGGAGCAGATTTTTTTTTAAACAAAAACACTGTGAACCACTAATGATTTCTTTTCTTGCGTTTTTCTGATAAGTAAATTGAACTTTAAAAATTTTATATTAAATTTCGTCGGGTACGAAGTGCTCATCATTGTTACAACAGATATGCATTTACGGGTAAACCTCCTATCAGAACACGTTGTTTTATTTCTACAAGAATTTATAATGTTTTACAGTCATCAATTTACTTGTTCATATTTATTTACACTTTAACCGAGTACCCGGGTACTCGATCGGAAAAACGTCCGAGTAACCGAATATTAAAAATTGACCGATTTGACATCCCTAGTAGTTATGTATGTAACATTTTATATTTCATGGTGGACATAAAGTTGTGGGTCTCTTCATACCTTGAAAAAAAAATTGAAAATTAACCCCCCACGAAAATTTGTGATTTCACATTACTCAACTATTTAACTTAACTGGTTTAGTCTATTTGGTACTGGCGTCGATATCTACCATGTTTACATTCACAACGATACATGCTTTAAGACGTCCAATTTGATTAGTTGAAGAAAATGTTAGCAAATCTATGATTGGTCAAGAGGAAAAACCCCCAAAAAACGTCCCGAAACATCATTTGGTTAACTCACTCTGAGGTACATCACACACAGAGGGGTCTAGACCAATCACTAGAGAGTATCAAAATTCCTGATCATTTAAACTATTTTGGTTGATGTCTGTCTGTTATCTATAAATGTCATATCATAACTGTCTATTATCATGTTATCCTTTTCTAATTATTGTCATTCACACTTTCCAACCATAAGACCACACACCAAGTTCTCAACTTTCAAGGATCTGGCCTGGGGGCCATAAAACTTAGACGAGCTCACTTTTACCAAAGGAATACATAGAGGAAAGGTGAGACTGAGATCAAAAATGAGCTTGCCTAAGTTTTATAATCATAATTTTATATGGCGTTGCCTGCTCTGGTTAAGGTCTAATGGTGAAGAACTATGCCAAACAAACAACTTTATTTATCCGGGTAGCATCATTAAACCTGAGGGTGGCATAAAGGAGGACATCCCCACTTGGCAAGGCCAGGGAAAATGAACAACATCTGAAGGTCTGCACAGTACAGCACCAGCACCAAGCTGAAGCTTCACCAGAGCTGTGTTGTATCAACTCTCCTTTACGGATCGGAGTGTTGGAGAATAACAGAGACAAATCTTAGCAAAATAGGATCCTTTCAACAGGGGTAGAAACTCCCTAAAATTACAACTCACAAATAATTGTGAGTTCCATAAACTTGCAATTTCAAAAGACAACTCACAATTTTAAAATGAAAGCTTCTAGAAATAAATAGTATTTATTCATTTAAAAAAAAAAAAAAAAACTTCAAAATTTTCTACATTAGGTTTAAAAAAAATTTTGTTTGTTTCCTGTAACATTCCAATGAAATTATTGTTCGGTAGGTCAGGATTTTTTTTCTCTCTTATGATTAATAGAGTCAAACATCCCCGGACTGAATACACCAGGTGTTATATCTACAGTGGACACCTAACATGGCAGAGTGTCAACGATTGATTTAAGGAATCACTGTCTAGTTTGTGTAGTATGCAAGGACATCAATGATAGTGGGAAACGTGGGATAATTTGAATAACGGGCAAAGATTTTAAAAATTTAGACTAATAGATTTAAATTACAAGAGGACTTCCATGCCAATTTCAATAGTCCTTGCCCACTGACGTCAAACACAAAGGCAGCCGCACGAGATTTACATGCATACTTGGCCTCCTTAGCGTCAGACACAGAGACAGATGCGCACGAGATTTGCATGCGTATTAGGCCTCCTTAGCTCCTAACCTATCAACCTGCCTAATATACATTTCGGCAGAATTATCAAGAAATAAACTCCCCTAACTTTCAAAGAGTTATCACAGAGAAAAAAATTAGAAATGGAAATATATTATAATCACTTTACTCACATGACATTCCATGGTTCAATATGCCAACACTTTCATTGAACAGCTGTTGCACATTTCATTGTGTTTTTCATTTGAAGTTTCTATTCGGAACGGTACACTTCCAACATCAAACTATGAAAGATTTTTGCGCAACTTTTAATAAGGTTCTAAGATTATATGTCTATTCTTTTCTTTAAGAGTGTTTTGAAAGAATTCTGGTATTGGTAGTGAGATAAGTAAATATAAGCTAATGTCGCCTCAGTATTATGGTCTGCAGGGTGATACATCTACCCCATCCCTTAACACTAGAATCATTTATTATTTCTGCACCATGAAATTACACAATCTTTCTCTTCACCATTTTTAAATTCGTAGTGTAGCATTTGACTGCAAAAAAATCATAATATGTGCTATTGTTTACATTCCACATCCATGCGTATTATTCATAATATATTATGTCACATAATATATTATAGATTGAACAAAAAGTCTAGGGGGGGCATTTTCTGACTTGTTTTAGGTTTTCATTGCGCAATATTTCGCGCATTATAATAAAATGAAATTTTCAAGGCATAAATATCAAAAGCATATGCTTGCACAATAATCATAGTTTAATTTAGAGATATATCGAAATGTAAAGATTAAAATTGGTAGCTGAAAAGGTTCCAAATGACATACTAAAGTGCACTCGTTCTTTTCTATTTGAAGTAAATTCATTATCTGATAGAAAAATGTAAAATCAATGCACATACTTAATCAAGTGATGGGGCAACAAAATTACCGATAAACTTAATTGTAGCTGAATTCTTTATTTAATAGAAAAAATTAAACTTTTCATATTTTAATATAATGTTCTTTAATGTGACATTATGAGGTCACAACAAGAATCAGTGAATGCATAATATTTTTCTTTTAAATAATAGTTTTAAGGTTATTATATTTTTTTATTATGTCTCGATTGGTAACAATAACATTGAGTTGAACTTCATTTATCTACCTGAGGTTTTTAAAACCTTGATCTTTCAATCTGCTTGTAATTAACTACACTTAACATGCTAATGGAGGAAAGAAACTTTCTAGTGTTATTTCAGTCTTCAGCTTTATAGTTTGCCATTGCCCGTTATTGTACTTATTTTCAAACAACTCAATCCTTCAGTCTGCATGCCATGTAATGTTCTTCAGGATTTGATTAGCAGCAGCTCATTCAGTTTACTTATAGTTTGTTAACTATATTTTTTAAATAGAAATATTAACGTAAAAAAAAGAGGAGTTCACTTCCTGAATTTAAAATCATGTGATGTTTCTATCACAACAAGAACACCACAAAGTGAAGCATTCCTTTGCAATGATTGATTGATTATATGTTGTTTAACGTTCCTCTTGAGAATTCTCTCTCCACGACTTGCCAGTGGAGAGGTACAATTTTGTCCTATACTCAGCACTCATGGCCATTGAGCAGGGAGGGATCTTTTTTCGGGACATAAGGATCAACTCCTTACTTTGCGACTCTAGAGCAGACGCTCTAACCACTGTGCCACGCGGGCGACCCTTTGCAATGAACATATCTTTATATATAAAGACAGTATTCATAATTCCATAATTGGTCATATTTATATGGAAGCATCCCTCAATAGTGTATAGATTTAAATTTGCTCAAATCGTAAACCCAAGGGGTAGGGAGGGGCCACAATAGGCAATCAAAGTTTCACAAAGGAATACATTGGGGGAAAATGTTTCAAATGCTTCTTTTCAAGTACAACAAATCCGTGTTTAGTGATATTAGTTCCAATCTTCTGAAACCAGAGAGGAGAAAAATGTTTTGTGTACCAGACTTAGATTTAAATTTTGGCCCCCTGAATCAATAATTAGGTGCACTGCCAGGTGAGTTAATCTGGCCACAGGCATTGAACAAACCTCACACTTGAAATCATTTTAATGATGCAAGTCTTTGAGCAGCAATTCTAAGCTGTCTTTGACATTTGTATGAAAACCGCAGCCAGTGTGGTATTCAAGATGTTAAAAGGGCATAGTATTTAACAGGAAATCATTTTTTAATGGGTTATTTGTCAGCTTTTTGTATGAATTACTAGTAGCTCAATCCATTTTAGCAGCAGTATGTGGCCAGTGTGAAAAAGTGTCAAAATTCTTGCAAAATTTTAAAATCCCACTCCGAGTCCGTATTCTTAGATATCCAGAAGGTAAACTGTTTGCATAATACTTTGAGCATCTTAAGCCCTAAACCAGTCTGTATAAATGTAAAATTCAATTCCCCATTGGGTCCATGGTCTAAGACTAAGAGTGGATAAACATGGTAAGAGTACATTTAATCTGTTATTTTTTTCCCCTTTATTCATAGCTATCTAGCAAGAAATTGTGTGAAAATTCACATGCTGACAATTAAAGCATCATCCAATGAATTTTCATGGGTATCTATAAACCGATAAATTCTTAAGGCTTCGATGGAAGCGATATGTTTCACAATCAGCTGTATTAATAACAAATTTTAAAAAAAACAAGATAATTATTCAATTGAAAAAAAATGCATACTGGTATCTACTAAATAGTGCTTGACTTTTTTATTTGGATATTAAAAATGATAATTATATAGTTAGAGTTGTGAACTAGCTTCTGATTTATTTGATTCGTGGAAGTTGATGGGGGTGACATTGATTTCCTGACTTCTCAGATTGTAAACGTAAATCCTCTGTCCATCTCTTCATCCAGGTACCTGCTAATCAACAAGGATATATTTTATGATTTATTGGCGGATACTTCTCGTTAAGCTGATTAGGGGGACTTAATCGCTCATCAATCTGTCAGTCTGGATTATTGAAAGCTAGACTTTGCAGGGACTAATTAATAACGCTGGATTGGCAGATCTGAGATCTTTTTTCCTCCTTTGCCACACATTGCATGATTTTTGATTTTTGTAAGCCAGGGTATAAGACCCATCTCAATTATTGATGAATTCAGGCTTACGTTAAGAATCCTTAAAATTAAGATGTTTGTTTGAAATACGTACAACATGCAGAAATGATTGATGAACTTAGGAGAGAAAGCTATGCTAAGTCATAATTATTAAAATACTGTAAACAGGGAAATTTTCGCCCCCGTTTTATTTTCGTCCTTTGTCACTAGTGGGCGAATTTAAAAGGGGGCGAAATCAAAGAACACAGTATAAATTCTTACCCAGAAGTGGAACTGGGTGAATTTAAAACGGGGCAAATTTGTAAGCCAGTGTAAAAGGGCAAAAATAACACGGGGCGAAAATGAACCCTGTATACAGTATATTGAAAAAAGAAACACTTTCAATCTAAAATGTATTTAACTGTTTATTTGATGTTATTACTGGCAATAGGTACTTAATGTTGATAAACTATCATGTTAGTTTTGCTGAGAAAAATATCCCTGGAGACCTAGACTGAATATTCATCAAATGAATTCAACAGCAATACTTAAAGACTGAATATTCATCAAATGAATTCAACAGCAATACTTAAAGACTGAATATTCATCAAATGAATTCAACAGCAATACTTAAACATTGAATATGTCCAAAGTGAATTATACAAGTAAACTCCATTTCAGTTGGAAATGGTTACACAGTGCAGAAATTTTCAGACAGTCATCAAGTCAAAAATTCAGACGATTTTTTGATTTTATTTCTGCTATGCTTTATATTGGTGTGTTTAGGAGTGGAATGGGATGACCTAGAAATTTTAATTAAAATTCTTTAAATTATTTTTCTATACATGTATACAGTAAAAATTTGTAAATTGAACTGGAACCTGAAAACGATTTGAGATGTCCATGAATTTGAGATATCAAGGGTTTAGTTTTAAAGAGTAATTTGTTTGGACTTTGACATATCCATGATGTTTGTTGTAATGTTTCTTTTGTTTCCCTTGCAGAGAATGCAGACAAAAAAGAGTTGTGTAAGGTGACCTTCAAAGAGAATGACCTTCAGCTACTGAGAGATGCCATTGAAGATCTCTACTACTTTGAGTTTGTTATTGGTAACAAAGATGTAGACTAGGATAGCGATAAAGAACTTGAATCACCCTGAACTTTTAACTTACATGCTAAGTTTGCTATAGACATTAAATACACAGAAAAAAATTGAGGTACATTTTTTTATACCAAAAAAACTTAAGTGAACTGATTGTTTATTTGTAGATGAAATTCCAGTGAGAGGTTTCATTGGACACCTTGAGGAGGGGGGATTCCTGCCCCACAACCATAAAGTATTCCTCTGGGCACACCTGAGTTTTCATATTGAATACAATGGTGACCAGGTTTGTACAAATACATGTATTACTGTATACAAGGTTATTTTCGCCCCGTGTTATTTTCGCCCTTTAC